>NW_021318972.1:443286-510321 GCF_001605985.2 Dendrobium catenatum | reverse complement strand
TCAAGCCAGTTCCTATTTGTTCCATGTGCTCAATAGGAGATAACTATCCGATCGTCCAGTACAAACGGATATCGTCCCGTACGATCAGTATAAATTTTATATGATCTCTTTATGTGTGTGTGTATGTTTTTATTCACTCAAATTACAATCACTCCCTTTCAATTTTATTTCAAAGAAAAGTACAAGCTTCAAATTAACAAAGTATCTCATGTTGAATTTGATTTGAAGTCATCGTAGTCTGGAGTTCGATTTTCCTGAAATGTTAGTACACACAAGAGCAAATACAAATCTTCTAAAATTATTAGGAGATAACTACACATTTGAATAATAATGTTTGGAATCATCAAAACTATACAAGTTGCAAAAATTTAAGGCATGCAAATAGCAACTATCTTAACACTTAAAGGGTCGTCGAGCTCATTACTGCTCAGAAGAGCTACAAAAAATGCCAAAACTAAACCTACAAGCTCAAGGTCCCTATTAAGAAGAAGTACAAATACAACTAGGAATAATCTATAGTGGCCAGAGATCATCACCCAAAAAAAATGAAAGGATCAAGGAACAAGAAAATCTTAAATGA
Organism: Dendrobium catenatum; assembly: GCF_001605985.2. Taxonomy (NCBI): domain Eukaryota; kingdom Viridiplantae; phylum Streptophyta; class Magnoliopsida; order Asparagales; family Orchidaceae; genus Dendrobium; species Dendrobium catenatum. Next base: position 509,741 of record NW_021318972.1, on the reverse strand, counting down.
AAAGTTCATGCCAAACTTTTTGAAAAGCAAAGAAGCCTTAGCATAATAGGAATTACTAGAAAAAATTAACGGCATGTGAGTCATAATATGACAATTGAAATACAAAATAAACTAAATACCAAAACCATATAGGAGGTAGTTGTGGACACATAAAGAAAGAGTCTTTGTATTGGTAATACCTCCAAGCCAACTTGGCTCTAAGTGGACCAGCTTTCTTAGAACATGGTACAATTCCAAAGCCACCCAAATCCTTCTGTCTACATATGGATTCCCAACTAACATAGTGGAGACTGTCTCTTCCATCTTTCTTTCTCCAAATAAAACTTCTACACAACTTATCTACTTAATTCAAAACACTTCTTGGAACGAATGAAAGAATTGAATGAAAGGTAGGGAATGATAACAAAACTGACTTAACCAAACTGATTCTACAGACTAAAGATATAAATTTTCCACCCCACACACCAAACATATTCAATGCTTTATCTAAGAGGAATTGGAAATCAGCTTTAACCATTCTTCTCAATACAACTGTGATTCCTAAATAGAAAAATTCTTTTATCTCCTTGAAATCCATAAGTCTAGCAATTACTTTTCTTTTCCTTCTTTTACTGATTTACCAAATAAGATTCCAAATTTACTAGTGTTCTCCCTTTGACCTGTCCAACCACAGAAATCCAAGAGGATGCTTTTGATCTTCTTAATCATCTTCAACCTTGCTTCCGAGAAAATGATAATGTCATCGGCATATAATAGGTGAGTGATCTTATTCCCATAAGGAGAAATATGAATACCCACCGAATCCTTCTTTTGTGAACAAGAATTTGATAGAAGTTATGTACAAATAATAAACAAAAAAGGAGATAATGGGCATCCTTGATGAAAATGGCTCTTTGCTTCTATTCACTTAGGCAAATTCCAATTGATAGATAAAGAAAAGCAAGGACTATAAACACAATAAAAATAAGATTAGAAAATTTATTTGGAAAACCACTATCCTCTAAAGCTTTGAATAAAGTCGGCCACCTCATTGAATCGTATGCTTGTTCCAAGTCTATCTTGAAGACCTTTGGAGGATTTAGAATATCTAAACTTGTGGAAGATTTCATGGGCCACTAAGACATGATCCGAAAGAGACCTCCCATTCAAAAAAGCTACTTGTTCATCCGATATTAATTTAGGAATTACAAGAAAAACCATATTTAAAATCATCTTAGCTGCTATCTTGTAAACAGAGTTACATAAACTTATTGGTCTAAAATTGGAAGGAGACAAAATATTTTTTACCTTTGGTACTAGCACTATGATTATTTCTTTACACTCCTTACACATCTTACTAGATTTGAAGAAGTGATCCAAAGCCTTCCATAAATCATCCTTGATTATAGACCAATAAGATTTAAAAAATGAATAAGAGATACCATCATGTCTAGAGCAATATTCCCACCATCTTTGATTACCTTCTCTATTTCTCCCATGGAAAAATCTCTATCAAACATAAGTAAATCATCTCCATTCAAGGTCTTTCATGACTTATGCCGCCCAACCATAGAAAAATTCCTCTCTTTCCATTTATCTTTGAAGTAACTAAATAATACATATTTTATCTATTGCTTCTCTTCTACAATCAAACCATTATCATCTTTAATTTTATGTATGAAGTTTGAATTCCTTCTAGCATTTGCATATGCATGAAAAACTTTGAGTTTGAGTCACCTTCCATAAGCCATTTAACCTTGTCTCGCTGCCTCCACCAAGTACAAAGTTGAGACAATGTAGAATTTAAAGCATTTGTCTTAGTTTCAAAAGCCACATTTACTCATCTATAAGGAAACAGAAATTAGCCTCTTTCAATTCAAATCCAAAATTTCTTTATTTAGCTCATCTTTAGATTGATTTAAATCCTTGTGCTTAGCTTTACTCCAATAATATAAAGCTTTAATAAATATCTTCATCTTCTGATTCAGAATTTGAGGGAATTCTCCAACAGTTTTTTTCCTCCATGCTTCTCTAACCACTGCCATCGAAGTTGGAATTGAGGCACATATATCTTCAAACTTGATATTCTTCTTACACGGCACATTGAATTCTAATAAGTTTAATAAAATCGGACAATGGTTCGATGCAACTCTAGCCAAGTGCCAAACTACCAAACGATTAGAAGAGTTCAACGCTGATGAATTTAGAAGACATCTATCCAGTTTTTCAAGAATCCTTTTAGCCCCCTTCTTATTGTTGCACCAAGTGAATTTGGGTCCAATGCACCTAACCTCATGTAAATCATTTCATGTAATAAAGGAATTCATCTCCTTCGGACCAAAGGAATAAATAAATCTCCTTCGTCCCCTTTTTTCCTCCCTAGATGTTAAGCAATTGAAGTCTCCACCCACTACCATAGGAATATCTTTAGTCAAAAGATATTCAAATCTTTCCCAGAGAGACATCCTCTTGTAAACATCCTTGCTCCCATTTACATCAGCAACTTTCCACTTACCTTTGTTAACAACATCTAACTCACTTATTACAAGCTATGAAGAAGATTCCAAGACCTTGAAAGAAGCCAAATTGTGATTCCATAACACCATAATGCCACCCGACAAGCCTTCAGATGGAACATTAACAAAGTCCCAATCACTCCCTACCAACAAATTAACAACCCAAGAAAGAACACTCCATGGTCTTTTATAAACTCCTTCACGTAAAGAGAAGCTATATTTTCCTAGATCCTATACAATTCCAAAATCCTATGGATGACATCATTGAATAATAGGGGAAGAGCTCCCCAACTTCTCCTTTGATTCTCCTTCCAATCTTCTATTCCTTGGAACCAATTTAATAGGTCCCAATACCTTGAGCTGCTTCGTACCTTTTTTCTTTACATTGATGAACCATCACCCAAGATGCCTACTTGAATTACCTTCATATCATTTTCAAACTCCAAGATATTATCTACTTTTATAGCTTTTTGTTCCAATACCTTTGGAAACACCATAATCATTGAGTTCAGATATTCCCCTTCCTCCTCCAGCTGATTAAACACTTCAAATTGATTATTATTACTAGGAATGCAAATAGAAACATCATTCCTTTTTTTTACCAAAAGTATCATTTCCTATTTCTTGAACTTTAATACATAAAGGGCCAGATTTTACCTCCTGTTGCAGTTCTTCTTCCCGAGTGGTTGTTACTACAATAACTTCTTCATTTTGTACTCTTACATCATTCCCATTTACCTTCTCTCCATGAGAATTTCCAGCAACTCCATTTTCCTTCACGGACACAGTATTGTTTACTTCCTTATGCCCGGGTCTAGTCCAAGTATTATTGAATCTTCTCCTCCCATAGTTCACATGGATCCAAGGTCTATATCCTTCTTTATCAACCTCATTGACACCTTCTTCCTATGATCCTTCATTTGAGTTTGGCTTGTTTGAAACAACAACTCCTACATTGGTATTCTTAACTGAACTAGAAACCTGACAGATTTCTGCACTAGCAACTAAACAGTTGTTCTTCAAGTGTCCAATTCTCTCGCATTTGAAACAAAAATAAAAAATTCCCTCGTACTCAATCTTTTGGTAGAACTTACCAGAAATTCCCTCCACCCAAACACCCAAAGTCAATCTATCTTCAAGCTTGATTCTTACATAAATTCTTACAAACTCCCTTCTTCCCCATTGAGAAATGTTTTCATCAATTAAATATGGAGTTCCAACCTTTGAAGCTATTATATAGACGTTAATTTCATCCCAACACTGTAAAGGGAGGTTAGGCATCCTGATCCAGACAGGAGTTGTTAAACCTTTTAAAGAATTAGGCTGGAATGAAGGAGACCATTTGTCAAAACCAATGATATATTCATTCACATACCATGGTCCACTAGATAGAACAAATTCAAGAGCTTTTCGGTCTTCAAATGCACATAATACCCATCCTCTTCCAAGTAAAGTCATATGGAACTTCCCAAATTGAGTCCTTTGCCTCCTTAATTCCACCCCTATTGCATGGTAAGGCACAAACTCTCCAAACACTTTCACCACAAATGAATTGAGCAACCTGCTTGTGTTTTCTACCTCATTTTGCATATGCAACTTTACTACTCCATCTTCAGACAAACATTATCCAAAATTGAAATCAATAGTTTTAAATTTTTTATTTTTGTTCCAAGCATTTGCTAATACCTTACTCAATTGGGGAGGAATATAAGAAATCAAAATTTCTGCAACTTTGCAATTGCCCAGATCAGCTGAATTACACTGGTGAACCTTGTCTAAATTAACTTTAGTATGATGCACATCATTATGAACCCCCACTGTAGAAGAATTTTCTACTATAGTGGATTCTAAAACTTGACCAGAGACTTCGTGATCAAACAGAGGCACAACCAATTTAAACCTTGATTTTGTATCGTGATCAAACACCAAGTTGGCATCACCGAAAGAAGGACGAGACGAACCATGATTAGAGCGAGAAAGAATATTTAACATTTAATGATGAACATCGACCATCACCAACGTCGGAGGATGAAGGCCGACAGCCATCCACTGTCATCGGTGGAGAGCGAGCTTTGCAGGAAATAGAAATTCAAAATGAAGAGTTTTTCTCTCTAAAAAATCTGGGACTCTCTCTCTCTCTAGGATCTAAAACACGTAAATGATCTGGGCCTCTGATATGATAACATTAACATTTGGAAGCTAAAATGAAGCATCTTTTTCTCAAATTATCATCTGTAGAAATGTATATATGCATGATTCTCATGATAAAAATAAAAATAGTGTTAGGAATACTTTTATGCCAAATCATAGAAAAAACTTTCATGACACAATTTTGATCTCTAAAAGCATGTTAAGCATCCTTTAATTTAAATATACCATTTTGAGAAAGTTCACAAAGTAATAAGTCATTAGAATTAGTATTAATGGGAAGATGTAAAATTTTAAAAATAACAAACTCATGAAGAATGTCAAGAAGTTTATTATAATCCTAAATATCAGTAGTGATAAAGAACTTAACTTTAACAACAGTAGTGGAATAAGAATTAAGAAGATAGTCTATAGAGTGACCATTAAGCCACTGATCTTTCCAAAAAAAGAGGTTAGCACTACCAAGACCCTATTGAACATGAGGTTCAATAATCCACTTAATACAACAAAGCCACTTCAAAACTCTAGAATTACCATTGTTATAATAGCACATAGTAGGATGCTTACCAACACAATACTTAGTAGTTATAAACTTTGCCCAAATACTAAGTTAAATATGAAAATTAAACCAAAGCTTAATAGAAAAAGCATAGGATAAGTCATACATATTTTTACAACCCAAAACCTATCCTCAAGAGCCTCAGAACAGTTAGTCTAGGAAGACAAAAAAGAATTCTTGTTCTTGTTAGAACCTTTCCAGAAAAACTTGCTAAATAATCTCTCAATCCTATTACAAACAACACGAGTAGGTAGTAAAGTTTGAAATATATAAATAGGTAAAGAACACAACACGCTTTTGATAAGGATTAATCTACCCCTATAGCTTAAAAAGTTGGAATCCTAAGAATTAAGCTATTTATGCACATAAGAAAGAAGATCATCAAACAAAAATAATTTCTTCCTACCTTTATAAAGGGGAACCCAAAAATACTTAATAGGTAAGGAGCCATGCAAAACACTAGTAGTATTCATAATAGAAAGTATGCAACACTTTATTCGACATAATAAATCATCTCTTACTTTTATTTTAAAAAAGACCACTATAATTTTCAAAAATATTTAAAAACCTCATTACTCTATTAACCCAATTTAAAGATCTGTTGGAAAAATAATAATACCATTGGCAAAACATAAACGAGAAATAGGAAAACCACCCAAAGTCCTATAATTACTATTAGCATAATTTTTATAAAGATTGATAATGGCTCTAGATAAATATTCCATGGTAATAATAAAAAGAGTGAGAAAGATCATATCACATTTCCTTAAAACATGTGAGGATTTAAGGAAACCATGGCTTTTGCCATTAATAAAGAAAGAAAAAAAAAGAACTTCTAACGCACTATTTAATGAGCTTAATGAAGACTGAATTAAATTCAAACAATTGTAAATTATTGTAGAGAAAATTCCAATTAATGCAATCATAAGCTTTGGCTATTTCCAATTTAAAAACAATGTTAATCGGGCACCCTGACAACCAAATCATGGATGGTCTCTTGAGAAAGTAAAATGTTATCCGTATAAACCTGCCCTTCACAAACCCAATTTGATTATGAACAATAATTATTGAAAGTAAAGGAGAAATACAGTTCATAAGGATTTTAGAAATAAGTTTACTTAAAAAGGTATGAGACTAATAGGTCTAAAATCATTCCAATTATAGAGTGCAGTATTTTTAGGAATAAGCACAATTAAGGTGGAAGAGAAAAATTAAGGCATATGATTATTCACAAAGAAATACAAAACAACATTAAACAAATCATGACTAACAATATCCCAAGCATTTTGAAAAAACGTAGTATTGTAACCATATGGCCCAACAATAGAATCATAGGTCATAGAAAAAACAATTTCCTTAATTTCATCCAAAAAAGGAGGATTAGTAAGTACCATATTATCCTCATGGTTACTAAGGTTAGGAATAATATTAGGATTATCAATCATGGATGGAGAGAAATTTTTATTAAAAAAAATTTAAAGAACTCCACCGCATCATTGGCAATTTCCCCCTTATCCTCAATTAAGATCCACCACCACGATTAATTTTATGGATGAAATTATTAGTTCTATTCCTCTTAACAAGAGCATGAAAATATTTAATGTCATTGTACCCTTCAATAAGATGCTTGGAAGCCATCTTTTGTTTCCAAAAGGTTTCCTCCTGACCTTGAATTTTAAAAAGATAGTTTTTAGCATGTTGGAGGAGAGTCAAATTCTCATTAGAAGGATTATGTTGACAAAAAGATTCCAAAGAATTCACTTTGTCCTCAACAATGAAGATGTTAGTGAAAAATTTTTTAAAGACATTGCGATTCCACAAATTAATTTAATTCTTTAATATTTTGAGCTTAAGCCACAATCTGTTCATATTAAAAATAGAATTATTTTGGTGAAGAGGAGCTTCATAATTAACTTGAACCTTACTGAGAAAAGAAGGTACAAGAAGCCACAAACTTTTAAATATGAAGTTGGAAGTAGAATTATCATTTCTCAACATAATGGTAGTAAGCATGGGAGAGTGATCAGATAATGTTCTACTCAGGTGCTCAACATAGGTGGAATTGAAAGTATTAATCTAATTATCATTGAAAAGCACATGATCAAACTGCTGCCATAGATTACTGTTAATCCAAGTTAAATTGATTCCAATATAACCAATATCATCAAGGTTATAATCTAAGATCATGTTATTAAAGTCTTCCATAAAATGATAAGTAGAGTCAAGCCTTTCCATTAGGCTGGAGATTGTGTTAAAGTCACCACCAACCAACCAAGGCAAATTAATAACACTACAAAAGTAATTAAACTTCTCCCACAAAGTATTTCTAATAGTACGAGAAGTGGACGCATAAATAAAAGAAGAACAATAGTTAAAATGCAAAAAAACTAACACTACAGTGAATCACTTGATTAAAATATCAAATAATATCAATAACTATGGGGTCCTTCTAAAGAACCCAAATTTTGTTAGATGCATTGGCCACAACATGATTAAAATCCTAAAAAATGAGCAGTAGTATCAAACTTGACCGAAGAAATAAAAGGCTCAAGTAAAATTAACATACAAATGTGATGAATATGACATAAATTTTTAATTCTAATTATAGTAGAAGGTCAACCAATACCCCTAACATTCCAAATAATAGACATAATCATTAGAAAGCAATTGGAAAGTTTGAGATTAGGTGCTTCTAGGTGACTGAAAAATAAAATTTTATTTTTCTTGTTCATTTTATTAGACTTAAATATAGCCACTATTCTCATTAGTCATACCTTTTGAACCACCTTGAACATGATCATGATCATTAATAATTATATTATTTATAGAAAAATTTTGAGATTCCTTACAACCCTCTCTAAATTTAATGGCATAAGTACAAGTACTTTCCTCATTTCCATCCAGGAGAAGTTCTCCATGCAAGTTGTGCTCACTAATTTCTTGTTCCTTTTTTATCGAATTAAAAATATCATGAATATTACATTTATTAGTATTCAAAAAAGAATGAAATTCAATATAGTTCTTATTAGTAGAGCATGGAAGTTGCAAAGAAGTTAAGATGATGTTATGAAAATTAACCATAAGAGCCATTCATTCATCAAGATTGTTCGGCACATTACATCAATTATGTTGTTGAATTAAAGTTGTTGGGTTTGGTTTATCATCAACCTGGACAACCCTATCATCCACACTATAATTTTCTGCATTATTTTTAGGAGTCAAGTGATCTGGTTCAACAACATCCTCTATGGGTGGTATAGATGATTCACTTTTCCCTTTTGTTTCTTTAGCTAAATTCTTTAGCCTATAAAGATTTAGATGCAAAATAAAACATTCCATTTTACTATGACCATGCATTCTACAATGATTATAAAAAATCAAGAAGTTTGCAAATTCCACTTTTTGAAAATAACCACATAGCTCAGGCCTAAGCAAAACTTTTTTGGGATGCTTCTTAGAGACATCCATTCCAACTAAGATACGGGCAACAAACAACCTAGAAATAAAAGTCATGGCCTGGTCAGTTTGAAGAGGTCTACCATTAATCAACCTTCAAGAAAATAAAATTTAAGTATTAAAAAAAAAATAATCTCAAGTTTGTAAGGACACCCACACAGGCATTATAGGAGATTCTTCACTCATATAAAATGAAGGAATCCATTTCCAAAGATGCATTTGGCAAGCTTAGATGTAATAAGCTCTATGTAAGAATAAATGACTATAATCCAAATCATTAGAAAGTTGTATAGCCATATGCCTTTAATCCAAGAGGCCAATGGATAAATTTCCCATCAACTTCATGTTAATTAAAAATTTGTGAATGATGTCTAAGTTTAGGTGATGGAGCATAATTTTTCTACTAAGGTAAACACGAATGGCGCAGGAAGTTTAGAAATCATGAATTCATCAAACATTAAAGTTGAAACCCCCTTATAAGACATATGAACCAGATCAAATTTAGAGGAAGAAATAGAAGAGCTACCAACAACCATATATTTAAAGGATCTAGCATTAGTATTTCTACAACTACCATTAATCACTACATTTTTTGAGGAATCTACTCAATTACCAACATTTCAAGGGTTCGATGAAGATGAAGTCATCATAAAAAAAAACTTGGAATCGAAAGAGAAAATGAAACAACAAGATTGAAAAACCTATAGATGGAATAAGCATGATTAAAAGTAAAATAAAATTACATAGTGAATTCTCCACAAAGAGAAGAGGATAAAGGCCACGACGGATGCTCAAAATTGCCCAAAATCGTAATAGTGGCCAAGACAGTGAGGAGTTATGATTAGTTTAATCACTTTTAATTAATAAGGATACCTTAATTAGGGTTTCTATTTTTAAATGATCATTCAATATGATTAAAATTGTTATGTATGATTTGGACAAATAATAAAAAAATTTTAAACTCAAAAAATTACTTCCCCTGAGTGTGTCCGTGCAAGGTTACATAGCTTAGAGTCCACCAGATACATGACTTGACTCAAAAAAGATAAAAATAGACATACTCATTCTTAGTCTACCCGATTTGAATTTATTTGCAAGAGTGCTTAAGTATGAGAGAAGAAGAGGTGGAATGTTTTGAGTGAAGAAGAAACCATAATTGGAGGTTATTTAAGCAGAATCATCTAGATCATACTAGATGATTATGAGATCATACATGATGATATGGTGCAATAAATTTGGCTAGGCCATCAATCAAAAAAGGTATCTGCTCATCCAGTATGATCAGACATTATACAGGATGATTAGACACAAGACAATCATTCCGATGAGTCAGCCTATGTTATCATACACTAATTGGATTATACATGATGAACACATATAATCATGGATGATATGAAATAATGGATTAACCTAACATCATTTAAATCATCTAATGAATTCTAACATATGGATCATCCATTATAATGCATAAATTTTATGGGACTATCACCAATAATTAATTTATATCAACCATTGGATGTGTTGTTATTAGAGAGGTGTATTTTTGTTCAGATTGTACAGGATGATGTGTATCGTCTTGGATGATGTGAGTAAAATTAGAAAAAAATAGGACATTAAATGTGATGATCAGGAGGACTTCAAAAGAAAAATAAAACACAAAAATCATAAAACAACATAAAACCAAACCAAAAACTAGTTAAAAATCAAAATAAAAAACCCTTTATTAAATTGATCAGCTTAAGTAAATGATAAATTTCCCTCTTGAGTAGATTAAAAATCAGTAAGAAATGAATTGACAATGTTGAAATCAAAAAAGAGTAAATAACCAATCTTGTGAACCCTAGCTCGGACTCCTTACAGTTTAATATTCTTTTTAAACACAAATTTAATTTAGAAAAGAAATTAGATTAGAAGAGTGATCTTTTCAAACTTCTTTTCCGCAAAATATTTGATGGAATAATATTGCAAAGTATTTAACCAAAATCATGATTTTCAAATTTAAGTGTTTGAAAATATCAAGAGAAATATGGATTCTTCTAAGATTTAAAGATTTGAAAGAGAAGGAAGCTTCTTTCTTTATTCCTCATTTTGTGTCTCTTTTTTAGTTATCTGGTGCACTTTTCACAATTTTTATTTTTGATACACTTTGGTGTATTTTGGAATTTCTTGGTAGTTATTGCACATATTTTCAGTATTTTTGGGTTCATTTTTTGTATGTTGTATTTTTTATGAGCTAGCTTCCTTTCAAAACTTTTAAAGTCTTTCAGTTGTGATATTATCTTCTAGATATAAGAGAAGAAAAACTCACTCTTTAATATAGTGAAGAGTAAACCACAAAATAGAATTATATACATAAGATAAAAGCAACGACCTGATTATATAAATTTGAAGGTGATTTCATTGACTTGGAACATTATTCATATGAGATAGATTATTGTAGGAAGACTAAATAGATCTCTATTTTAAAGTCCAATTTTTGATTTGAAATAGATTTTGATTCGAAAGAAATTATCCCAGTAAAGGTGTTAGTGGAAGATAGAAAATCATTAATGTTCTTCTATTAACTGATTTAGGGAAGTCAATCACTGCTTACTTATTTTTAAAATCAAAGCAAGGAAAAAATGACATTTAAAAAATCAATATCATAAATGACCATTGATCTAATTCTTTAAAAACACTGTAGGAAAAATAACAAAAAAATAAAAAATATAAAATAGAAATACATAAACAAAAGCATACATATAAATAAAACAAAAACAAAATATTATAAATAGAAAGAAATAATTTCAATCATTAATATCTATTACACCTAATCTAGTTCCTAAAATGCTAAAAGTTTCAAAGGCCAGTGGTTTTATAAAGATATCATCAAGTTGGTTTTTAGTGACTATATGGTGTAACTCTATATCTCCTTTAGTAACATGGTCCCTAATGATGTAGTGCCTTATGTCTATGTGTTTGGTCTTGGAGTGTTGGATTGAATTCTTTGAAATACAGATGGAACCAGTGTTATCACATAGGATTAAAATTATGTTTACTCGTAATCCTAAATAAAAAATTTGTTACTTTAACTAGAGGACTTGGGTCACACAACTTCCTAAGGCTATGTACTAAGCTTGAAAAGTAGATAGGGTAACTAAGTTCTATTTTCTACTAAACCATGAGTTTAAGGACTTTCCTATGAATTGACTTATTCTAGAAGTGTTTTTTTCTATCAACTCGGCATCTTGTAAAATCTTAATCATATTATCCTATGATTTCAAATGAGGTGTTATGCTTAAGATTTAATATTCATAATTCTTGAGTTCCTAAGAGATATCTAAGAATTCTCTTCATAATAATCAAGTGAGACTCATTTGGATCAACCTGAAATCAAGCACAAAGAAAGATACTAAACATAATATCAGGTCTATTTGGAGTCAAGTAAAGAAGTGATCCAATTATTTCTCTATATTTCTTTTGATCAATAGATTTTCCATTTGAATCCTTATCTATTTGAATAGTGGAACTCATGGGAGTGTTGATTTGCTTGGCTTTATCCATTTCATATTTCTTAAGGATATCCTTAATGTATTTTGGTTGACTAAGGAAAGTTCCATCATCCTTTTGCGTAATGTTAAATCCAAGAAAGTAGGTTAGTTCTCTCATCATACTCATCTAAAATTCCTTACTCATTATTTTTGAAAACTCATTAGAAAGGCTTTTATCATAGGATCCAAACAAAATATCATGAACATAAATTTGGAGAACTAGTAATTCATCTCCTACCTTTTTCAAAAAAAAGGTGGTGTCTACGCTTCCCTTAACAAAGGTTATTTCAAGTATGAATGTGCTTGGCCTTTTATACCATGCCCTAGGTGCTTGTTTAAGTCCATATAATGCCTTTTTTAATTTGAACACATGATTAAGAAATTGTGAATTTTTAAAACTTGGGGTTTGTTCAACATACATATCTTATTTTATCACCCCATTTAGAAAGGCACTCTTAACATCTATTTAATATAGTTTGAATCACATAAAAAAGTAAAGGATAATGGCACCCTAATGCTTGCTATCTACCTATAGGGGGCAAAGGTCTCCTCAAAGTCAGACCCTTCTATTTGGTTATACCCCTTAGCTACCAATCTTGCCTTATTCCTCACCAATACACAAAAATCATTCATTTTATTTTTGGAATCTTATTTAGTTCCAACAACACTCTGGTCCTTAGGACTTTCAACTAGCTCTCAAACATCATTAATTATAAATTGATTTAACTCTTCTTGCATGGGTAGAATCCAGAATTCATTAGATAGGGCTTGATTTATATTGGTGGGTTTAGTCATTAAAATGAAGTAAGAGTGGTTTACTTCTTTTCTAAGCTCATGCCTAGTTCTAACAACTTCAAATGAGTCTCCTAAGATCAATTTTTTAGGATGACTTGAAGAATATATCTACTTTCTAGGCATGTTATTTTCAAGTTCTACCCTTTCCTCCAGATTTACATATTCTTTTCCTTTGGTAATTTCTACAACCTCTTCTCTTTCTACTATATACCCTCCAAAAATATCAAATTCATTAAATGCAATATGAGTGTCTCATCTACTACTAGTGTTCTTTTATTGAAAACTCTATAGGAATTCACAATATTTGAGTATCTTAGGAACACTCCTACATCAAATTTGGGGTTAAATTTTCCTAGTAGAGATTTCATATTATTCAGTACAATTGCTTTACATCCAAAGACATAAAGGTGAGAGAGGATGCATATTCTACCCTTAAGAATGTCATAGGGTGTTTTGTTCACCTTGGATATATTGTTTACCCTATTCAAAAAATAACATGCTAGATTGATCACTTCTACCCAAAAGTATTTAGGAAGTGAGTATTCAGCTAATATGACTTTAGCAGCTTCTATGAGGGTCATTTTCTTTCTTTTAACAATGCCATTCTACTGAGGGGTTCTAGAGTTAAAAAATTGTGATCTATCCCTTGCTCCTTATAGTTAGATTCAAATTTCTCATTCTCAAATTTTTTACTATGGTCACTATCGATGGTTTAAATTTTACAACCTAATTTCCTTTGAATCCCATTAGAAAAAGACCTAAACTCCTTGAATGATTCACTTTTGTGTGATTGGAATCAAACCCAAGTAAACCTTGAATAATCATCAACAATCACTTACCTAAAGACTTTCTCTCCTAGGCTTATAGTGTTGATCGGTCCATTGAGATCCATGTATAGTACTTCTAAGAGTTTGCTAGTATTAATGTCTTTAATTGAGTGGAAAGAGGATTTACCTTATTTCCATATTTGACAGGCATCATATAGGTGGTCCTTAGTGAACTCTAGTTTGGGAATTTCTCTCACTAAGTCTTTTAGGTGATTTTTCTAAGGTTTTTCATGCTTGCATGACACAATCTCCTATGTCATAATAAAGATTCATTAGTAATAATTTTTAGGCAAAAAGAAACAGCATGTTTAACACAATTTAAATCAAGCATGCAAAAATTATTAATTCCTTTTTCCTTGTAGCACAATATTTCCATTTAAGTTAATCAAGCAGATGGTAGACAAAACATTAATGAAATATTCTTTATAACAAAGTTGGCTTATGCTAAGAAGGTTATATTTTAAGCCATCTACTAGTAAAACATTTTTAATTTTGAAATTTTTTGTAGTTATTAATTATACTTGATCCAACCACTCTCCTTATGGTGTTATCTTTAAGTGTTACCTTCCCTCTAGTCATATTCCTTGAACATCCACTATCTAGGTAACACATGCTCTCATGAGGCCTTCTATGAGAACATCTCTATAAAATCACCAGACATTAAAATTTGAAACCAATTATGTTTAAGTCCCATCTTATGGATAGAAGAATGAAATACATGCATGTTATGCTATAAATTTTAAAGCTTTGGTCTCTATATCAAATATGTTCTACAGTGAATGATGAAAGTGTGGGAGATATGTCCTAACATGCCACATGAAGAACATGTAATAATTGGAAAAGGAATTACTAATCTATTTGGGTTATGGTGCCTCTTTCTATGTTTGAATGATGCATGATGAGATGATGGATAATTAAACTCTTCAAGTGAAGGTTGTTTTTAATTTTCTTTATAAGAAATTACTTTGATTTATAAAAATTGATTTACACTTTCATGAATTGAATTTTCAATTTTCAATGCATGATCCCTATTATCTATTTCAGATGCAAGATTTTCTAATCTCTTGTATGCATTTTCTAATTCTACATGTGATTTTTCAAGGAATCACACAGCTCGGTTTATTTAGAATGCTTCTGGTTTGTAATGTCAAATTTATCTAAAAAACCCATTTGATTATTATCTAGAGTGGAATGATCTTTTCTTAAGCATTCATATTCTTTTTATAGAATTAGAAAGTCAAATTTAAGGCTGGCTTGTGATTTTTTAAGCTTCCTATATGCAATACTAATTTTTTTAGAAACTACAAATAATTGATCATAAATAAGTTCACATACCTCCTCTTGATCAAAATGATCAAGGTAACCTCCCACCCGTAGTTGGTTAACTCCTCTTTCGATTTTGATGCTAAATCTATCCAAAAATCTTTTTGGGTCCTTTGTTTGCCCATCTAAAATTTGGATTTTTCTTCACCCTTCTCCTTGCTTGGGTGACCTTTAAGAGTTGGAAAATTAGACTTCACGTGCCCTAGCTTCCTATATTCAAAGTATATACTATTAGAAGAAATTTTAGATGTTTTATTATTCTTACCCTTGTTCCATTACTGATGACATTTTTTCTTTTTCCTTAGAAATCTCTTGAATTATCTTGTCATCAGGGCATTTTCATCATGATCTTGTATATCAGACTAACTATCATAATCATTAGCCTTTAAGGCTACAATTTTTCTCTTTTCTCCTTTCACCTGCATTAAGCTGCCTTTGACTTACTCTTTGTCGTAGGCAATGAGTGAACTAAGTAAGTTATCTATGTATTAAACATTTAGATCTTTAGATTCAATAATGATAATTATTTTTGCATTATAAGATGATGATAAATAATGAACTATTTTGCTAAGTTTTTCATAATTTTTAAGCTCTCTTCTTTATGCATTAAGGGAAGTAACAATCTGTATAAACCTATTATACATTTAAAAATTAGATTTGCTAGGTTTCATGAAAAAAAGTTTATAATCATGAAGAAGAATGTCTAGCCTATATTGTTTTACTTCCTTTGTTCCTTCATATGTAATGTAAAGTTTGTCCCAAATCTCTTTACCATTTGAATAAATATAAACATGCATAAATTCCACAAATTTTAAAACACATAAAACATAGTTCAAATATTTTGCATTCAGTTGGGCTAAATCACTATCATATGTAGTTCATTCAAAAAAAGGTATTTTAGTTTTAACACCATTTACTAGTCAAAAGGTGCATAATTTCCATCTTGTACTAGCATCCACAAGCGATAATCAATTGATTGTAAAAAGGTGAACATGCAAGTTTTCCAAAAATCAAAAGAAATGTTATCAAATAGAGGTGGTCTAGTGATTGTGTATCCTTCTGTAGAGTTAAAATTACTAAAGTTAGCCATAGATCTTTTTTCAATAGTTTTCCAAAACTAAATTTATGAATCCCGCTCTATTACCACTTGAATGTTTGTAACGGTTGTTAAACCATTATGAACTAGCCTAAAGCTATCCAAGAGGGGAGTGAATATGCTATTTAAAATTTTCTTAATGGAAAAAGAAAATATATTTGAAATATTTTTTGATATTTTAAAATAAATAATTTATGCGAAAGCACCATAAATTTCACAATAAAAAATCAAAGATTTCAACCATTGAAAAAACTAGAAAATAATACAGAAATTAAAATAAAAAAGTAACTAGGAAGAAAACATCAGCTTTATAGTGGTTCGGTCAACTTGACCTATATCCAATCCCCAAAAACCTTCTTTCCAGGTATTGCACTTAATGTAGTGTCCTTCATTTTCCCCACATCAAGGTAGAGAAGCCCTTACGAAATCATCCAACCAACCTGGCGAGGCAGAGTTCTTTAAATCCTTTTAGTCACTTCTAGAGTAGGCAGAGAACCATAGAATCCTTTTACTCCCTCATGGAGTTGGTAGACAACTGTAGAATCCTTTTACTCCCTCTTCAAGTAGGCAAAGAATCTTAGAATCCTTTTTCACTATCAACTGTAGAATATTTTTACTCCCTCTTCAAGCAGACAAACTTAGAATCCTTTTTCACTCTCCTGGTGAAGGTAGAGAACCTAGATCTAATGTTGATGAAGATCACACCAAGAGCCACCAAGGAACCATAAAAGTAACTTGAAGAAGGCAGTGGAAATCATTCTTAGAGTAAACTTTGTAAATCCCTTATAACTCCCCCTTATATGGTTTTCTCACTCTCCAAAGCTCTCTCACTATCTTCTCTAAGCTTTCTCTTACACCAACTCCTTAATAAAAGATTATCTCAAGTGATAAAAAGAGAGCTTAAAATGAGAGCATTAGAAGAAGCCCTAATTTTTAACTTTCCATTAAAGATCATCCTGTAAAATTGATAGATCATCCTCTACGATTAGTACAAAATATCCTTTTCAGCTAGTACCATCAGCTTTTTCATTTATATAGATTTGTCCAGTATGATTCTACTATCATCTGGGATGATTAGTTCAAGATACTATATTGATCATCCAGTATGACATGGGATAATGGGTGTCGAACCACATATCATCTCGCAGCCCTCTTGGGATGTCTAATATGATCTCCAGAAGATTAGAAGAAAATTATAGTTTACATCTTGCATGATAGGGGATCATCTTATTAAATACAATATATCATTTAATATAATCTAAGTAGATCATCCGGTATAATCTAATTGAGCAATCTAACCATAGTTATTCCCTTAATCACTAGATTAATTTAGGCATGATTATCATATATTGTCCAGATTGCTACATATCATCCTGTATAATTAAAATAAAATTTCAAAATTAAAATATTACCTAAATTGTGATTAGTGGCTATTTTTTACAATTTGAACTGATCATCTTATATGATATGGATCATATAGTATAATTAGTTTAATCACTCTTAATTAACAAGGATGCCCTAATTAGTCTTTCTATTTTTAATTGATTATCTAGTATGATGGAAATCATCATATATAATTAGGTCAAAAAAATAGAAATTTCTCTAACTCACCAAATCTCCCCCCCTCCCCTTCTAAGTGTGCATATGCAAGGTTACTTAGGTTAAGGTCCACCAAATTCATGACAAGACTCAAGCAAGATACAAAATACATTGAAATTAAGATTACATATGGACTCCACCTTAATCTACCTGATCTTGAGCTTATTTTCATTGCAATCAAACTTGGGACCGGAAAGGTTAGTAACTAGGGAAAAAATAACATACGTGCAATACTAGCAGTAGTAAGAAAACAAAAATCTTTGTTTTCATCAAAATTGCTTTATATGGGCCCAAATTTACAACACCAAATAATAAATCTTCATTTGAGAGAGCACTTTGAACCTATTTGAAATTTAGTACATCTTTGGATCATGTTAATGCTAACTCAGCCATACATATATTTAGATTTAGTAAATCTTTATTTAAAAATCTCTTGTATTTAATTGGAAAGATTTAGAGCATCATAAATGCCTCATTTTGTAGGTAGTTTTCTAAGAAAAGCTTTGATATTATACTCTACTTTTGTACATTTTGAATTAGTTTCATTAGGATCATATGCATGTTGATTTTAAATTTTTGGGCTTTTTATAACTAAGTTTGTGAAGTTCATTGAGGTATTTAAATGCTTAAATAAGTGGGGCTTTGGTAATCCAACTTTTGCTTCATTTGAAGAATGTTGTACTTGGCTGAATTTTCTTATTCTTGAGAATGGTTTATTAGTTAATTTATATTTTTCTTTGATTTATTTATCTTGTAAGGAGAGGAATAAATTTGTACGTAGAAGTAATAAATAAAGCTCATTGGTTCTTTCTACTAATGCAAAGAGTTATGCTTTAGTATTAATTCTGACCATTGGGGTGTTAATCAACCTTGTAGGTTGTTGATGAATCATTGACACCCTCCTCCTTTCGATTAGATCAAAGTGAAAGTTGATGCTTCTTTATTACCATCATACAAATATGGAGTTTGTGGTGTCTTCCTTGACTTCAAAGGAAGATTTCTTCTAGCCATTGGGCAAACTTCTGTTCATTGGGATGTATCTGGTTTGGAGCTCTTAGCTATTCAATCTATTACTAATGTGGCACAAGATTGTATGTTAAAATATAAGGGGATTATCATTGAAGGTGATAATTATAACATTATCAAATTTCTTCAAGATTCATTGAGGAACATGGATGATTCAATATGTGAAAGATTAGATCAGTTTTTATTAAATGATTATTGCCTGAATTCTTTTGAGTCTACTAATGTTGAGCATCTTAGTAGGACCCTCTCTGATCATTCTCCTATTCTTATAAAAATTAAGCCTAGAGGTAGGGATTTTTCTTCACAATTTAGATTTCAAAACATGTGGTAACTTCATGATTCTTTTATAGATTTGGTTAAGAATAATTGGCTTGCCCCTTTATATCTGGACATTGTTATTTCTGGTATGAGAAGATTTTGGTTTAAACAGAAAAGGCTTATGTTTATTTTAAATTGGTGGAATCATAATGTTTTTAATAATCTTTTTTCTAACATTTTATTTGAAAAAGATAAAGTTAATTGTCATGAGACTCAGTGCTAATTGGTTCCTTCTTAAGCTATTTTTTATTTATTGCGAGAGGCTAAAGATGGCCTCTATAAAATATAAGCTCTGGAGGAAAGTTTTTGGAAACAAAAAGTAGTTTTCAAACATCTCGTTAAAGGTGATAATAATACTAAATACTTTTATTCCTTGGTTAAGAGGAAACACACTATTATATTTATAAAATTAATTGTGTTGATGGTTTTATTACTGAGGATGGTGCTAAAATTTCTAATCTAGCTATTATGCACTTTTAGAATCATCTAAATAAAACTTTCACCTTTCTATTCTTTATAATCCCAATATTATTCCTACTTTAATTTCTCATGAAGATAATGTTTCCTTGTCTAAATCTCCTTCTTTTGAGGAAGTAAAAGATACTTTTTTTACTATAAACTGTGAGTCGGTGGCTACCCCGGATGGTTTCATGACTATGTTTTTCCAGAAAAATTGGCATATTATTAGTAATGATTTATTTTCTGTTGTTATTAACTTTTTTGATGGTGATGTTATTCCTATGTTTTTCACTATGACTTCTATAGTGCTTTTTCCTAAGAATAATTCTAGCTCTACTTGGAATGATTTTAGACCTATTAGTCTGTGCTCCTTTTACTATAAAGTGATCTCTAAAATTTTGATGAATCGTTTAATGCTTTTCTTGCCTAAAATTTTCTCCCCCTTTCAAATGGGTTTTGTTAAAGGGCATGCAATTGTTGATAATATCCTTTATGGCTCAAGAATTTTGTCAAGATTTGAATGCTAAAGTTAGAGGATATAATATGATTTTGAAACTTGATATTGCGAAGGTGTATAATAATATTTATTGGAATTTCCTTTATGATATTATGATGTTATTTGGCTTTGATCTTAATTTTATCAAGCTCATTAAGCTTTGCATTGAAAGCCCCTATTTTTTTATTATTGTTAATGGTAAGGCTAATGGTTTTGAAGGCCTTTCGTGGCATGAGATAGGGTGATCCCCTCTCTTCGGCTCTTTTCATTATTGTGGCTGAGTTTCTTTCTAGAGGGCTTGCTGATCTTTTTGAAAAGTACCCTAGTCCTTATTTTAGAACTTTAGGTGGGCTTCATATTTCGCATTTATGTTTTGCAGATGATTTTATTTTTTTTACAAATGCCTCTATGAATTGCATTCATAGACTTTTGAGGTTCTTTCAACAGTTTGAATTGGTGAGTGGGCTGGCTTTTAATAAACATAAGTGTGGTTTTATTACTGCTAGAAAGTCACTTTGGATCGTATTGTGGCTATTAAGAATTTAACTGGTTTTAGTTATGTTTTCTTGCCTTTAAAGTCCCTTGGTGTTCCACTTTATAAGGGTAGGAAGAAATCCTTCCTTTTTGATGATTTAATTACAGTTGTTCATATGAGACTTTTGTCTTGGGATTCTAACTTTTTAAGATTTGGTGGTAGGTTAACTCTTATTAACAGTGCTCTTTATTCTATCCGTGTTTATAGTTTTCAAACTTTATTTCCTACTCAGGCAATTTGTAATAGGATTGAGAGGATTTTCAGTAAGTTTTTTTTGGAAAGGGGTTAGTACCAACTCTAAAATCCACTAGTCCTATTGGGATAAATGTTGTGGCACTATGGATGAAGGGGTTCTGGGTTGTAAATCCATGAAGGATTTGGATTATTCATTATGTTTAAATTTATGGTATAATTTTTGCATTCGCAGCCTTTGGACTTATTTTAATGTAATAATATTGTTGGGGGGGGGGGGGGGGGGGGTGGAAGCTTACTACCACTGTTTATTTTAGTAAAGGTAACTCTAAAATTTGGCAACGCCTTTGCAAAGTGAAATGGGTTGTTGAGCCGCTTATATGTTGGGGTCTTGGCTGTGGTAATATTTTCTTTTGTCATGATCATTGGTAGGGGGGCCAATCCATTAATTATATTATCAATACTTCTTCCATTGCTACTATGAAGGTTGATTACTTTTCACTAAAAATGGTTGGGATGTTGAGAAACTTTCTAATTTTCTTCTTAATTTTCTTACTCAGCAAAATTTACAGATCCCTTTGAACCTTAACTCTCTTGATGTTCAGCTTTGTGCCTTGTGTAAAGATGGTAACTTTAGATTAAAGGATGCTTATCATTCCTTTATAGCTAAGAAATAGGCTTTAAGATTTTCAATATGATATGGCATAAAAGTATTCATTCTATATTTTTTGTCTTCGTTTCGTGTTTTTTACATAAGTTTATCCCTACTAAAGATTTTTTGATTAAACGTGGTTTTATCCTTACATGCAGATGCCAATGTTATTATCATATGGACAATATGCATCATGATTTTATTTCAGGTCCTTGTGTTGTCAAATTTTGGACTTATTTTGATGATATTATGCTTTTAAATTATTTTAATGCTAAGGCTTCTATTTATGCTATATTTAACTTTAGGTTTGTTAATTCCAAATGGCATACAGTGAATGTTATTCTTTGGTTTTTATGGTTGGATAGGAATTTTTCTCATTTTAATGAGGTGGATATGAATGATAATAGAATTATTTAAATTGTTAATAATAAGATTGTTGCCCTTTATTCTGCTAATTTACTTTCAGCTAAGAATTTCAAAAACTCTCTCAATTCTACGACTTAATTAGGTATTAAGCTGGATTGGGATAGTATCATTAATGTCCCTAAAAGTACCTTATGGATGAAGCCGCCTGTTAATTTCTTTATGTTAAACCTGGATGTTGTTAATGTTAATTCTATGGTGGGATGTGGTAGTGTCATCAGAGATTCTAACGATAATTGCATTTTGGGCTTTACTGGTCTTTTTTACAATTGTGAAGTTAATGCTGCTACCACCTTTGTTATCCTGTATGGTTTAAGGCTTTGTTTCTCTCTTGATTACATTAATATTGTGGTTGACGTTGGATTTACTTATTGGTATCACTCATCTACTTTGATGGATGATAATGTTTGTTCTTCTTCTTTATTTTACGTGAGGAGGGACATTAAGCATTGGTTGAGCCTGTTAAATTGATATTTTTCTATTATTCATGTGAAGGGAAATGCCTGTGCCCATGCCATTTCCAGGTGGGGCTATGATTTGGATCCCATGGAAAGTTTCTTTATTTCTAATCTCCCTCTTCATGTTAGAGGTCTCCTAAATTTGGATGAGATTAGTTTTTCTTATGTTATTTCTTAATGTTATTATTTTAGGTTGTTGTTAGTTGGTTTCTGGTTTTTGCAAATTTTTTGTTGTCGATTGGGTTGGTTTGCCTTTCATGGGTGGAAGGGTTTTGTGCCTTTATTTTGCATTTAATTTTGTGGCTTCTTTATTTGAGTTGGTGCTCTCTGTGTATGAGTGTCATTCCTATTGCTGCCTTGTTAGGTGCTTATGGTTTTGGTTTTTGTAGTCAATTAGTTGTTGGCTCACTGCTACTATGCATTTTCTCATAAGAATTCTTGGGGGTTCTCTATTGTGATTCCTAAGATGGACAGTGATAATTGCAGTGTTCATATTTCTGTTAACTAGGTGGTTGGTTGCATTTCATGGGGGGCTGAAGGTTTTGTTGTTCCACTGGGTTTATTCGTTGGCTATTACATCTCTATTGGACCATGCTGAGTCTGGGTTGCTGTAATGTATTGGGCTTATGTGCTTAGCTATTTGTGGTCTTTTGGTTGTTAGCTCCATGGTTCTATGAATTCCCTTATATGGGGCTATACCTTTATTACTGGGGGCATAATGTTTTGGATTTATTTGGTGCTATTTTAAAGAGACATCTGGTGTTGGCTAATTGGTTGGGAGTGAGCTGGTTGTTTGCCTTTCTCCTTTTTGCTGGTCATGCGATTAGTGAGATGAATCTTATGTTTTATTATATGGGTTTATATAGGTGGCTGTTGAGGTGGTACCTCCTTATTTCGGGTTGCTCTCCTGTTGGTGGTAATTGGTTCTCTTATTGGTGTAATTATCATAATTTTTACTATTATTTTTTATGATGTTGCTTTCTCTCTACTACCTCTTTGTGCAGATTATTCTTAGTGCAGGGGATCGTGATGTTGAGCTATTAGTAAGGTTACTGGAGCTAAATGCTATTTTTTGTAGCACTTCAATGTTTTGGGTGCTCTCCCTTGTGCACCGTAGAAGGTACCTAGGATTTTTTATACTTTTACTTTGTATGGAACTCAAGCTCGTATGTTTTTTAGCTTTTTCTTTTGTAGCTCTTTTGAGAAGTAGTGAGCTTTAGTTGACTTTAAGGACTGTGCAATCATTTTTTATATTAATGCGTAGGCCCCATCATGGGTTTCCCTAAAAAAAGGATGCTTCAATAGGTGGATATTAGATGAATGATCTTTCTTTTCTCAAGGAATTCAATCATGTTAATTTTAATTGTACTAATAGGAATTGTAATAACTTAGCAGATTTGTGTGCTAGTTTTGCACTTTTTAGTAGTTTTCTTTGGGATGATATTAGTTTTAATAATGTTCCTCCATCCATTCTTAGTTTGTTAAAGGAGGAATGTGATAATATCTTTTTGTAGCTTGTAATAAGTTCTCAAGTTAATGCAAGAGTTCTACATCTTAAAAAAAAAAAGTGATAAGTCTAATGCCTTTGAGTTTGCTAGATTTGTATTTTTTTTAGAATTCATTATAGATTTTATAATTTTAATTTTTTTTGTATATTGAGTTTGCCATATTGGTTGACTCTTTGATTTACAGAGAACTTTTGAGTTTTTTCTTTTTATTTTTCATTAACACTAAACCCAAATATGAGTGCAAAGGCTTTGAATTTTCTCAATTTAGAGTTTCTTATAATAAGATATGATTTTTTGAATTTTGGTGATTTAATGGATTTATTTTATTATTTAATTATGGTGCTTATCTCATTTTTGCACACAATGAACTCCAAATAATTTGAAATCTTCCCCAAATGTCAATAATAACTCCTAGGTATGTTTTCAAGATTTTTAAATTTATTTAGTATTTTGTACATATTTTTTATTATTTATTTTAAATAATTCTTGGATTTTAAAGATTATGAAAATATTTTTTTAATTTTAGGTGAGTTTTAAGGTGATATTTGAGTGCAAAGACTTTGATTATTGGCATTTTTATATATTAATTATAATTTTGGGATTTTATATGGATTTATTGTTAATTTTTAAATATTCTAGTTTAATTATGTAGATGAATCTTGGGTTTACTAAATGAAAAAACCAAATGACCTCCAGATGTACGGAAATTTGAAACATTGGAACATGAGTACATATGTGCTTCAAACCAACTGAATTTGGACCATTAAAGTCCCTTGGCTTTCTAAATTAATTTTCAAAGCTATATTTATCTATAGCTTTGATAAATTGTTTTAGGAGCTACAGTAACTAGATTTTGGTAAAATTAGTGGCTATCTAACCCTTGTACAAGTGTAAATATACCACATAAAATTGCAAGCAAATTTTAAATATTTCAAGAGTTATGAATTCATAAAGTTTTGGGTCCAAAATGAACACATTATTGAAAATTTAAGTAAAAAAATCAAGAGGTCACCATGACTCGAGAAAATTATATAAGTTGAAAACATGCTCAAGAATCAATCATAAAAAAATGAGCTCAATTAGACCAATAATCTTGAGAAAAAAAATTCCTTTTAAACCACTTTTCTCAAAATCCAATGGTAAAATTTTTTTGATATTAATTTTAAAAAATACTAGGGCTCAAAACTTTTCCAATGAGCCGGAGATAACTCAATTTAGTAGAGGATTGGATTTTCTTCAATTTTTATAAGTTTTGAGTATTTAAATTTAATTTAAATCATTTTAATATAAGAATCATAGCCACTATCATCCCTATTTATTATGTGGTAGGAAATGTGGTGCATAATCATACACCACTTAACCACATCATCATATGGCTAACAAATCGATGGCAGTAAGCGTGGATGAATGTTAGGGCACCATGTCACACATGTGAGGTTCCTTTTGGTGTGAGTTATTGACATATCAGCTTTTGTGTACGATCCGATTGGATCTAAGCCCTTCGATCAAAATACACGCGTGATCAGATGGACCAGATCATGCCTGGAGTATTAGTTCAAAATGAACTACAACATCAAATGCTCGTAACTTTTTATCTAACTCTCCAAATTTAACAAAATTTTAAACATAAGCTATAAATGTCTTAATTTTGCAATAAATGGAGTTTAGAGCCCCATGAATATAGATCAAGGAATACCAATAAATTAAACTTTAAAATTTAAATTAAGATATATCACTAACTTGTGATCAGATTTCTTTGATCCTGATCTGTATAGATTATAGAAGAGATCCTGTATAAATTTCTAGAAGACTCTAAGAGCTAATTTTGACAAGACCACAAGATAGATATCGATTATCCTTTCTCTCTTCTTCTTTCACTCTCTTAGTAGAGATGGTTGGGAAAGACTTAATAGAGGTTTTGGAGGATCCTATAGAGCTTGGGTAATGAGTTGAGAAACCATTGTTTCAAAAGTTAGTGGGGTATTTATAGGAAAAAATAAAAGGTAATGGATGCTCTAGATATTGCCACATATGCCATGGCTAGAAGCCATTATAGTAATATACTGACCAATGGGATCTAAGAGAAAATTCTATGGAGTTTCATGTCATTTGTTTAATTTTCTATTTAGTTATTAATGAACCAATGGTTGGAGAGAGGTAGTTTTAAGGAATCTTACAATATCAACAGCCCATATGGCTTGAGCTTTCTATGGGTTAAGTGGGAAAGGTTCTAGAGAGCAATCAAGCTATTTGTTGGGTAAAAATTGGGCTTGTTTTGTTTAAGGCAAAAAAATATGTGTTTTATAGAGCCTGATTCAACCTATACTTTTAAACTAGGTCAAACCATGGGTTCAAACTCTTAGGTAATGTGCATTGGATCAATACCCTCCGGCTATAACAATTTTTAATATTTATTTTTTAAATGATATAGATATAGATGATGAAAGCCCCATTTTTAGCACTCTGTTTAACCCCCTTGGAAAAACCATATTGGCCCAAAGGCTCAAAATTCATTACAAGAATCATATTGAACTCATGAATAATCCTCAAGATGTTGGCATAATAATTTAGTCTATAATATCAAAAATAGAATTTTGAATTGTATAAGGTGTGTTTTGAACAACTATGGTTAACCTGGTCAATTAGGCTTAACCAAGAGACAATGATGGGTCCAACTCATTCCAAATGTTATTCTAGACATGTTAAAAGTTGTCCTGATGTTTTGTTGGATTAATTTAGTTCATGATGCATATTTAAGTGCTAAAAAGGTGTTATGGTCAACCTAGGATGATTTGGTCAACCATGGCTAACCAAAGGTTGGAATTTGGATTAGTGCATCCTAAATGTTGCTTAGGGTTTGTTGGAGGTAGTCCCAAGGTTTGGTTGGTCTTTATACATGTAATTTGGTTTAAAGGAATAAAAGGGAAATTTTGCCAGCCTAAGTTTACTTGGTCAAACAAGGTTTAATTGGGATTTAGTTTAAGGGACTCCAAACAATATTCAAAATATATTATAGAAGATTATGTGCTTAGGTTTAACCGGGCCTTGTTGAGGTTTAAGGAAAATTCAATTTCTATGGTTTAGAGTTTTATAATTTTTTTCTCAATGAAGGCTAAACATGATTAACAAAGGTTTAATGTTTGTTAAATGCATCATGCTAATGATGATGATCATGGTCAATGAGTTCCTCCAAGGCCTAAAATCACAATATGCCATATTTACTAGTATAAAAATATAAATATTTTAGGGTTTTATAGCCTATGAAATGTTTTGAGTTTTAGGGGTTATGACTTTTGAAATGCCATCAAACTTATGTGGTTGACCATAGGGACGTGCATGAAAGCTCATGTAGGTTGTTAAACCTAATAAAACTATCTCAAGGCTAACAAAAAATGGGGTGAATTTGTTATTTAAAAAATTTCTTCGATTTTGGAAAAACTTTTTGAACTTTAAGAAATATAAAATCACTAATTCTAAAATATGCAATTGTTAATAGTGATGCTTTTTAAAGATAATTTTTAACCACCAAATTTAAAAGTAGTAAAAAAATGTGGGAAAAAAAGTTAACCGAAGAACATAAAATTTTATAGTGGTTCGATCTAACTAGACCTACATCCACACAATGGAGACTCCTTCTCTAGGTATTGCATTAAACATAAGTGACCCTCCTTTTTCCCTCATAACATGGCGGATAAGCCCTTACAAACACTCCTCCACTAACCTAGAGCGGTAGAGAACTGTTTCCTTTTACACTCTCAAAGTGATGGCAGCGTACCTTCTCATCCTTTTTCACCCTCCTGGTGAAGTTAAAGTCCCTATATGTCCTTTTTTCACCCTCATGGAGAAGGCAGAGAATCATAACATCCTTTTTCACCCTCCAGATGAAGGAAGAGAACCTTGATCCAGTCTTTAAGATCTTCTCTAAAAAAACCTCCAAAGACGTTTGGTAGAAACTTGAAGAAGACAAAAGAGATCCTCACTTCGGGAAACCTTATGAATACCTCACAACTTCCCTTCACTTGATCTCTCAGTCTTCACTCACAAAATCTCTCCCAAATATACTCTCTAAAAGGTCACTCTTAAGATAAATTTAAAGCAAATAATATGATGACAAATTTTTGGACTCCTTATGTACAAACTACATGAAAAGCTGTCCAAAAATTTAAAATTATAAGTCAACTGACTTAACTTCATATTCTATGATCTCTTCAAAAAACCAGGGCTTTATTTGGTATGAACTGGGATGAACTTAGATTCATACACTGTCAGTCATCTGTACAAAATTAGATCATATTGTACAAATAGTTAAAAAACAAATGTATTTGAATGGTATGCCCATGTAGGATCCTACTTTCATACTTTGTCAATCGTCTGTACGACCTAACATGATACAGTACAAACATTTCAAAAATGAACTAATTTGTATGGTAGGATCAAGGGCGAAAGGAATATCATACTCCGTTAGTCATCTATACGACCTAACATAGTAGAATAAAAAAATTGATAAATGAACTAGTTCATATGGTACGATTAGAGATGAAAGGAATTTCATACTATGTCAATCGTTTGTAAAACTTGACATTGTACAGTACAAATAGTTCAAATTGTTTAAGCCTTGATTTTATTAATTACACCATTGATGAAAAACTATCAAATCATATAGTACGATTAAATATCATATAATACAGTCTGACTTAAAATATTTTACTTTTCTTCCCTTGTGTGTGCGTGCATAGTTACCCTATTTCATTCACTCTTGCTCAGACTAAAGAAAAAATAAAATATATAGAATCTATTACATGACATCCTATTCTACCATTATCTTTAAGTCTTCTATAATCTGAAGTAGTAAATGTAATCCCTAAAATATTAGAACGCACAAAAATAACACTAAATATCCTATTCATGCCTAGAGAAATAATAAAATCATCAGAGTAAAAATATTTTGCTATCATAAAAAAATCACATTCTCAAACGTATTTCCAACAATCTCCTCTTTTTTTATGTTGGCAAAAACATTTATTTTTTGAATTGCAAATAACAATTCTTTTCTCCTAAGCTCTCCCTTAATGAATAAACCTTAAACACCATAGGGAGATTAAAATTTTGTTCCTTTTTTATAATTTTGATGTTTATAAACAAACACAAAATAATTTATGAGGCAAACAAAGGAAAACAAACACAAAAATATAAACACCAGAAAAAAACTTTAGACATGAGACCAAGTTCAAAAGAAAACTTCAAACTAGAATAAGCACAAATGCCTCCCCCTGAGAGCATTTTGTAATCCATTAAGGTATCAAACCACAACACAAATAAAAGTCAACGAACTTCAAAACTAAAATAATGCAAACAAAACTACAAGAACTTAAAATCAAAATACAAACAACCTCCCCCTTTTGACATCATCAAAAAAAGGGGAAAACTTGAAAAGAAAAAAACTCTTAAATAAGAAAGTTCTTATGGACAAACCAAAATGTTGATGAGGAAAACAATTAAAAAATAAAAAGATTACACAATATTGAATTCCTACAAAAAATTTAAACTCATGTTTTAAATCAAAGAACAATTGAGAAAAGTTAAGTTGACTTGGTTCTATGTTCGTTGTAGAAAGTAGGAATATCAAGCAAGAAGAAATGAAAAAACAAAATAAAAATACTTTTTCAAATTGAATAGTTGAAATTATAAGTTAAATTATAGATTTTTTTAAGAAATATATATATAGAAGAAAGAACTAAACATATTGTGGGATCATTTTATGCCTATTTATCAAGTAATATTACAAACATTGTGCAATTTTCTTATCCTGATTGGGCTCATTTTGTGCCTCTTCTTAAATTTGGCACACTTTGTGCATCTTTTTTGCTATCATTTTATGCCTCTTTTCAAATTTTGCACACTTTATGCATGTTCTGATATTTTATTCTTTCCATAACCTAAATCAACAAGTCTTAGCTTGTCTGATTACATTCCAAATAAAAGAAATAAAACTTTCTTGTGTAAGAAAGATTAAACCACAAAAATAAAATCCAATGGATAAAAATAAAATCAACACATTAAATAAGAAAATAAAAGAAGATTAAGTTATAATTTTTATAATAATTATAACTATAAGATAAAATTCAGTTAAAATATGAAAATGATCTCTTTATCTGAATCCAATTTTAATTTGATTTAACTATTGAGAAAAAAATTAAGGAAATAATATTAGATTGCAAATAATGTTTTACCATTTAAATCAACATTTTGGATTTGCCAATAATAACTCACAAACAATTTGGATGGAATACAAACTTTAAGAAGAGCAAAACACTCTTTTTCTTGTAATGTATAACATAGGCAAACTCGAACACAAAGGAAAAAATGGTCATAAATAAAGTACAACAATTTTAAAACAAAACATCAAAATTGAACTTTAAAAATGATAAATTACTAAAAGACTAAAACATAAGAAGAATAAATCAAGTACAAAAAATACACTAATAGCCTGATGAATCTTAAATAGGAGAAGGCTGTGGAGGACTAAACTGACTAAAGTAGCTATTGATGGTAGCTGTTTGAGTATTAATGAAATCAACTTATCCTGTAATCCAACCTATTATCTTCATTATATTTAAAATCCTGCTGATCCAAAGGAGTCTCAATATAATAAAAATGTGATCAAAATGAGACTCAAGTATATAATCAAATATCTGAATCATTTCTTGATAGAAATGATGCATTGGTACAAGAACAGAAGAAGGTGCAAATGCTGGAGTAGGGGCCTCTTCTTCTCCAATTTCCTCTCCTTCTTCACCTTGACCTTGATAAAAAAAGAATACAAAATAGGGCATCAGTGGAATAGATAGGTATATTATTTGGGGGATTGGGATGAATAAGATCATACTTCTTCTCCAAAATGTATGCAACCAAGTGTACTAATGCAATATTCTTCTTCCTCCTACTGGCAGGGAGTCTAATGTCAGTAAGATTATTGATGTAGTACAAAATCAAGTGAGCTTCATTAATAGGTGTGTTGGACATTAAAATGTGTAATAATAGAGAACAAAGGGGTAATATTAATTTGATCACTAGCTTTAGGAATAAAAAATATTCTTAAGATATGTTGAATGATTTTGGAATTTTGATTCAGTGTCTTAACAAGAGGTAGATATTGGATTGAAGGTATACCCCTAAGAGTTTGATTGACTTCAGACCAATCAAAATCACTTCTATATATCATGGAATGTGCCCTAACTCTTTCAGTTCTAAGGTACAAATATGTTCCAAAATCTTCCTTAGTAATTTCAACTCTTTAATGGAAAACATTCGATGACATTATCATATTGTTTTCTCTCTTTCTCAAATTTGCAAGAAAGTAATAGAAGGTGTTAAGATTGAAATACACAAATCAGGGTGAGAATGAAGGAAACTTGGGTAGAATTAAAGAGAGACACGATTTAAAATTTTATGTTTACTTGAATAAGAAGACGAGAAGGAGATATTTTGCTTAAACAAACCTATTGTAGGCTTATTAATTTTTACTCAATAGGAAGTTGTCATCTAGTTCGGTACGAGATGAGCTTCACTTGGTTTGATAAACTCTCTTGCTTTCGTTGTCCATTTGAGAAGGCATTCATGAGGATTGAAAATGGAAAGGTTTGTGAAGAAATTAAAAGAAAGACATCAAGTTTAAGGAAAATGAATAATTTCGTACAATACAAAACTAGGTTCATTTGCACTATTAGGAAATTAGTATAGAATGAACTGAAGTTCATACAGATGAACTAAAACTATCAAGAATAATTATTGCAGCAAAATGACTTTTCATATAGTTTTCTTTTTGAGGAGTCATTTCACACGACCTTTAACCAATGTGACCATACAGACGAACAGGTGTTCATCTTGTACGCTCAGTTAATTAATATCATACCTATCGATTGAGGTCTTCGACATGCACATTGATAACTGGATCATACGTATGAATAAATGTTCAGTCAAATGATTTTCAAATATATTTGTTCTTGGAAAGCCTGCCATGTTCATACAGATGGATAATTGACAATTCATACATATGATGAAGTGTTCATGCTGTATAATCAACTTAAGAGATTAGATTTTTTTGTTTGTTAAACTCAAAGAGGAAATCATGTAAATTCTGGATAATTTGTATAGTTTGAAAGTGGTTCGTATAGTATTAATGGAATTGTTTTTTAGATTTTTAAATGATGACAAAGAAACTCTTTGCAAAATAAATAAAATAAGATCCACAACATACCAAAAATTAAAAAAATAGTAAAATGATACATTGAAAGTACAAATAGAGCTATATCAACCAAAACAAACCACAACAAAGAACAAAAACACAATAATAAACATAAAGGAATTACACAACAAACATAATTTATAAAGTTAAAATTGTCATGCATGAATATCAATATCACCCAATCTGGTTCTTAAGGTGCTGAATGTTTTAAAAGCTAGAGGTTTTGTAAAAATGTCTGTAAGTTATTTTTTTGTTGCTAAATGATGTAGCTTAATTTCTATTTTTGTTACAATACAGCATAGAAAATAAAAATAAAACAATGAAGGAAATGTTCCACTGAAAACATTGTTAGGAAGGAATGTTGCTAGAGAGAGAGCTAGAGAGAGACTCTGAGGAAATTTGAGTTTTGGTCATTAAAATTCAAATATTCAATTCTGCGGGATTCCCGCAAGAATGGATACCATCGGAGACTCATCGGTCAACTCTGGCTGGTGGTTCTATGGATGTTCGTCGGCTACCTAATGGAGATTCGCTCGTACCAGGAAAGGTTTTCTTTTCATCCCCACCGGCATTTAGAAATGGTAAACCGGATTTTGTTCAATCATCGAAAAAGAAAATCAGATCTGGTATGCCATTAATTATTAATGAGGGTGGACTGTTAGGTTCATCTAAGATAATTCCATATGTCATCGGCAAAGGAAAAGATTTGATGGTTGATGACTCTTTTAATTTTCATTTGAATAATGAAAATTTTCCTGTCTTAAGGAAAAACGGAGATGTTCCATCGTATGGAATGAAGGGTGTGAAAATCAATGGAGAGAATAATATGGAGATAGTGAAACCTTCTATTCTACAAGGAGCTATTGATTGAGATATGGAGGAAACAATTCAAGTATGAAAGGAGCTAATCTTCCTGTAGGATGTTTTTTTGAAGAATCAGCGGCAGGAAGTTCTGGAAATGTCATGCTGAATGACCCTGATTTAATTAGAGTCTGTGAATGTATCCCAGGAGATTTAGGAATGTGCAATAATTCTATGGAAGTGATTAATGCTAGGCCTACGCCATCTTCCCAGCAAAATGTGTGGAGCAAGAAGGATCATATTAAGGTTCTTAACCTGGACCTTGGAGAATTTCTTTCGGAAGATGGTTATGCTGTATAATTGCATATGGAGAATGAATTAGAGAACTCAAGGAAGCTTCAAAATTCTCTGGTTATAATAGCTTTTGGAAGCAATGTTCCATTTCCTGTGGTAAGCACTGAATTAAGAAGGCAATGGTCCCCCTTTGGGAAATTACATCTCACTTTGCTTGGATTAGATTTGGTTCTTTGCTCATTTCATGAAAAATTAACTCTGGAAGTTGTATTTTCAAATGGGCCTTGGTTTTTCAATGGAAAGATTATTGGGTTGGATGGGGGGACACCTAGCTTCTTTCCTTCTTCCTTAAAAGGTTTATCAACTCAGGATGCCTAACCTTCCTTTACAATGTTGGGATGAAATCAACATTTGTAGAATTGCTTCTATGATTGGCAAGCCTTATATGATTGATGGAAACATGTTCCAATGGGGGAGAAGGTAGTTAGGTAGGGTGTGTGTTTGTATCAATTTGGACACACAATTACCTTTTGGAGTTTGGGTGGAAGGTAGCAATGGAAGGTTCTTTCAGAAAATTGAATATGAAAGGTTACTTAATTTTTGCTTTGCTTGTGGAAAAATTGGTCACTTGAAGAATGGATGCCTAGAAAATGGTTTGAAGGAGGGCTCTCTTCAGAATAAAGTTGTGAAATCTTCCATTCCTGTGGAAACTGGACTTCCTGTTATGAAGTCCACATCAGAAGATATAACTGTTAATGTTTCTCAAAATGGTTATGGGCCTTTATTGCAAGTCAACTATGGAAGAGGAAAATTCAAGAATTATAATTTTAAGAAAGCTGGCCCACGGATCAAAGAACAATGTGTAAATGAAAATTATGGTAGAAATACTACTGATCCAAGTCAAATTCTTATGAATGCTGAGAATGAATTTTTGGTGAAGGCAACTAATTTACAGAACAAAATCCCTAAAGAAGTCAATACTGCTGAGAAGCTACCGGTTCAAAATACTCTTGAAATTTCAAATTTTGCCCCCGCAGAGAAGGGTATGGCATCCTTGTCTTCTAATATTGCTAATTCTAATAGCTTTAGTATATTAGATAAGTTGGTGGAAGATGGAGAGATTGTTTCTAATAAAGATGAATCTGCCAATGTGGTGGAAGAAATGGTTGTTTTAAATACAACTGATGGAAAATTTCTCAAGTCTGTTATCAAGGATATGAAGGAAAACATTGAATTCAAGGAAGAAATTTCCTCCAATGTTAAGAAGAGGGGTTCTAAACAATTGAAAAACTTGGGGCCTATTAATTTGGTACCAAGGAATAGAAGAACAAATGATGTTTATAAAGACAAGGTAGATTATAAGACGAGGACTTCCTCCTCTCTTAATCTATGAATTCTTCAATTTTATTTTGGAATTGTAGAGGAGCTAAAAAAAGGAGGGATTCTCTATACTCAAAGGAGGTGTTTAAGGAGCAAGGGGTGTTCTTTATTAGTCTTTTAGATACTAAAATTTATTACTTTGATAGGAAGGATGTTGATCATCTTATTGGAAGTGAATGGGATTTTGTTCAAGTTCCTACTGAAGGCTTATCAGGAGGAATTCTTGTGTTGTGGAAATCAAATTTTGCTGGATTTCATTTGTTGGAGGCTTCTTCTCAGCTTATTGTTAGAGATTTGGAGGTACCAAACAAAGGAAAATGGAGGATTGCCAATATCTATAGTAACAAGGATGTTTATAGAAGAAGAAGTCTTTGGGAAAGATTGGGAATTCATTCCTCCAAGGAATTGAATATGGTGATAGGAGGTGACTTCAATTGTATTCTTTCTAAAGAAGACAAGAGAGGAGGGAAAAGATTTAAGTTTTCCCTTGGACCTAAAGAGATGAAGAATTTTTTACCAAGTCATGATTTTCATGAAATTGGTTATGTGGGACCAAAATTTACTTGGTGCAACAACCAAATTGAAGTTGCTCAAATTTTTGAGAGGCTTGATAGATTCCTTTTAAACTCAGTTGCTTTGAACTCTTCTAATCTATTTGTGGTTAGACATTTGGCTCGTGTGGCCTCAGATCATTATCCAATCCTTCTAAATCTCTTGAATCATCATGCTTCTAAGAAAGTTTTGAGGTTTGAAGACATTTGGGCTTCTAGCAAGGCCTCGGCTGCAGTGGCTAAAAGCATATGGAACAGAAGATATGAAGGTAACTTTCCTCAAATTCTTAATACAAAGATGAAGAAGACTTTAAAGGCTTTATTTTATTAGAGTAAAGAAAAAATGAAATGCTTAATCTCTTTGAAAGGAGATCATCTAAAACAAATTGAAGATTTACAAATAAAGGAGGCGGAAGATGGATTTCTCTCGAAACATGATTGCTGGGTTCTCAAAGTTAAATTGGAAGAGCTTAATTCTACTCTTACAAGATTGGAGACTTGGTGGAGACATAGAGCAAAGGTTAAGTGGATGATGGAAGGAGATCGTAATTCCAAATTTTTCCAAACTTTTGCTTCGGCTAGTAGGAACTCAAATTTTATTACAAAAATTAAAAATGTTAATGGAGTGATTGTGGAGGATCAGCAATGTATTGAAAAAGTGTTGATCAATTACTTTAAAGTGAAATGGAGGAATAGAGAATGCAATTTGGAAAATTGGCCTAATCCGTGGAAGTCTCTTGATGATGAAGGCATATTTTTTCTGGACAAAGCTTTCTCATTAAAAGAAGTTGAGGATGTGATCATGCACAATGGCAATAATATATCCCCAGGTAATGATGGTATTACCTTCTCCTTTTTCAATGTTTATTGGGATATTATTAAGAATGACTTTTGGAATGCTATAAATGCTTTTTTGGAGTCATCTGTTATGGATTCTAATTGGAAGGAAACCATTATAGTACTTATTCCTAAAGTTTCTAATCGTTTGGTACCTTCCAACTTTAGACCAATTAGCTTATGTAACACGGTCTATAAAGTAGTGGCAAAATTTTTAATGAACAGAATGTCTTATTTCCTCCCTAAGTTAATCTCTGAAGAACAAACTACATTTTTGAAAGGTATATCTCTATTAGATCAAGTGCTTATTTCCAAAGAGGTTATGGATAAATTTAGACATTCTCAATCTTATAAAGGATTTGTTACTTTCAAAATAGATATGTAACAAGCCTTTGATTCTATGGGTTGGCCTACCTTAAGGAAAGCCTTGAAGTATTTTGGTTTTCCTTCCAAATTCTCAAGTCTTAATTTGGAATGTATTCAAGATTCAAAATTTTCAATCTTTATCAACAGAAATCTTTCTAATTGGATTGAAGGAAAGAGTGGCTTTAGAAAAGGTTGTGCCTTATCCCTTTTTCATTATATACTATGTTCTCAACTTCTTTTAAATGCATTGAAACAAAGAGAAGACAATATTGGAATTCGGTTGTGCTCTAAGGGTCCAAGACTTTCTCATTTGTTGTATGCAGATGATGTGATCATATTCTCGGAAATAAAAGTTAAGATGGTTAAGGAAGTTAAATCTTTTTTGAAGAAATTTTGTGGATGGTTTGGTCTTTGTATCAACTTCAACAAATCTAGTAGGATATTTGGGAAGATGGTTAATAGAAGGTTGAAGAAATCTATTTCTCGAATCATGGGATTCAAGATAGAAAATGAATTGACTTATCTTATAATAAAGTTAGCCACTAGAAGACTAGCTAAAGAAGATTTCCAATTTATCATTGACAAATCATTGAAGATGACAAACATTTGGGGAGAAAATCTTATTTCATTAGCAGGCAAGATCTTGTTGACTAAAACAATTCTTTTATCATTCACTATATTCCATTGTACAAACTCTTTAGTTCCTAAGAGTGTGCTGGATGAAATTGATAAAATTTGCAGAAATTTTATCTGGAATAAATCTAATGGAAGAAATGGTATTCATTATGTCAATTGGAACTTAATGTGTTTACCAAAGGCTTGTGGAGGAAGAGGGCTTCACTCTTGCTCTAATATTGTTGGACCCTTGAGAGAAAAATTGGCTTGGAGATACATGGAAGACAAGGACTCTTTGTTGCACAAAATTCTTTTTCTGAAATATAGAAGTGTTCTGGATGAAGGAGTTTCAAGGAGGACGGGATCTTCCTCATGGAAGATCTTATCTGATGGAGGTAATTCTCTTAAACAAATTATTAGATTGAATGTTGTTAATGGGGTTAACATTGACGTTTTCAATGACACATGGATCTTAAACAAGAGTTTAAACAAATGGCCAACTTTTGTTATAACATATGATGATAGCAGTTTTTTGGTTTCAAATTTAATCACTGATGGTACTTGGAAGGCGAATGCTATTGGAAACCTCATAGGTACTGATCTTGTTAACTTAATTTCTCATATTAAGATTAATATTGATTCATTGGAAGACAAGAGGGAATTAATGCATCAACTGAGTAGTAAATAAATTTCTGCTATGATATTTGAAAAATCTGTTAATCTAACGGGTAGCAAAAAGTATTGGAGCTGGATTAAGAAAGAAAAGTTAAATCCAAGGGTGGAGACTTTTTGGTGGAGGATTTTCAATGATGCCATTCCCACTAAGAAGCTGCTGGTATATAAAAGATTGCTTAATTGTTGTCTCTGTTCGAGAGATTGTTTAGAAGATGAAGACTGAAATCATGTTGCAACTAGAGGCAAAAAAATTGAAGGATGTTTTTCTTCAAATTGAAAAGTGGGGCTTTCATATTCCTGCTTTTAATTCATTGTTGGAATATAGCAACTGGTTGTCTAATCAATGCTCATTCATGGTTAATCTTTATTGCAATGTGGTTTTATTTACTTGGAAATCTAGGAATAATTTGATTCATAATGGTAAAGAAGATAATTCCATGATTATTGGTGCTAATGTTATGAGCTATTCTTCAACTATGGCTCAAAGATCTATTAATTTCTTGGGTAAATGGGATGCTAACCAGCCTTGAAGGCTTTCCAATATCCATTGGCATCCCCCTCCACCCGATTGGCTTAAAGTCAATGTGGATGCTTCCCTTCTACGCTCTTATAAAGTTGGAATTGGAGGTGTGGTACGTGATCACCAAGGTAGATTTCTATTGGCCTTTGGCAAACCATATGTTCATTGGAATATTTATACTATGGAGCTACTTGCTACTCAATCAATCAAGGAAGTGATCAAGGATTGGATGTTCAAATATAAGGGCATTATTATTGAAGGATACAATGCCAATGTGATGAGATTCTTGCAAGATACAAAACAATCCTCAAAATATGGTAACATTCAAACTTTTGATGGGTTTCTTCAAATTAGTTTTAATTATGTTGATAGAAGATGTAATAAGTTAGCAGATTTATGTGCTAAATATGGGATTATGAGTTCTTTTATTTGGGAAGATGTTACCATAGATAAGATTCCTCCTCTCTTTATATCTATATTAAAGGAGGAATCTAGTATGGTGAGTCCTTAGTTTGTTACTTTAGTTTGTTGCTTTTTCTTTAATAATGCAATTTTATGCATTTTCTTCAAAAAAAAAAAATTTCTCTTTTTGTGGCATGGTCCCTAATAAAATGATGTCTTATATCAATATGCTTAGTCTTGTAGTGTTGAATTGGATTCTTTAAAATACAACTGGCACTTGTATTATCAAAGAAAATTTAAATAACATTTATTAAAAAACCTGAATCCATAAGTTGTTATTTTAACCATAATACATGTGCCATACAACGTCCTAAGGCTATATATTCTACTTAGCAATAAAAAGGGATAATGAATTCTATTTTCTACTGGACAAAGAAACTAAAGAGTTTCTAATTAATTGACAAGTTCTAGAACTACTTTTTGATCAACCCTACATCCAGCAAAATTTGAATCAGAATATCCATTGATTTTAAAAGAAGTGATATTCCGAGGATATAAAATCCTCAAGTTTTGAGTTCCAAAATGGTATCTCATAATTCTTTTAATATCAGTAAAAAAGAATTCTTTTATATCAATTTAAAATCAAGCATAAAGACAAATACTAAACATGATATTAGGTCTACTAACAGTTAAATAAAGTAATGTTCTAATTATCCCTCTAAACTTATTTTGATCAGTAGATTTGCGTTTAAAATCCTTAAATAATTAAACTGAGAAACTCATTGGTGTACTTTTAGCATTATTCATTTCATACTTCTTAAGGATGTACTTAACATATTTTGATTAAGTAAGAAATGTGCCATGCTCTTTCTACTTTATGCTAAAACCAAGAAAGGAACTCAAGTTTCCCATCTAACATAATTTAAATTCATTAATCATTATTTTTGAAAAATCATAACAAAGATTTTTATTAGTGGATCCAAACATGATGTCATCAACATACATTTGAACAATGAGAATGTCATCTCCTACTCTATTTAAGAAGAGAGTGATGTCCATGCTCCCTTTAACAAAGGATCTTTCTAGTAGGAATGTTTTTAGCATTTCATACCATGCCCAAGGTACCTATTTTAATCCATATAATGCCTTTTTCTATTTAAAGATATGATTAGGAAATTGCAAATTTTCAAAACTTGGAGGTTGCTCAACATAAACATTTTCTTTTATCACCCCATTAAGAAAGGTACTCTTAACATCCATTTGAAATAGTTTAAATCCTTTCAGGTAAAAGTTAGAGGTACTATAATTGCTTCAAGTCTAGCAACAGGGGAAAAAGTCTCCTCAAAATCAATTCCATCTATTTGATTGTACCCCTTAGCCACCAATCTTATCTTATTTTAAACCATTACACTTGAATCATTCATCTTATTTTTGAAAACCCACTTAGTTCCAAAAACACTTTAATTTTTAGGTCTTTCTACCAATTCCCAAATATCATTTTTAATAAATAGATTCAACTCTTCTTGCATGGTAAGAATCAAAAATTTATCAAAAAGTGCTTCATTTATATTATTGGGTTTAAATATATAAATAAATGCTAAGTGGTTCACTTCTTTGTTAAGTTCATGCCTTATTCTAACTCCTTCACTTGGGTCTCCTAAAATCTATTCTTTAGGATGATTTTAAGAATATTCACATTCTTTAGGCAATGTAGTTTTTGTTCCAACCATTTCTTCAAGATTTGGATTTTCAATTCCTTGGGTAACCTCTTTAACATGTTCTTCATCCAACATAGACTCTCTAGAAACATCTGATTCATCAAAAACTACATGTGTGGTATCCTCTACAACCTTTATCCTTTTGTTAGAAACTCTATAGGATTTTCTAACACTTGAATATCCTAGAAAAATTTCCTTATCAGATTTAGGGTCAAATTTTCCTAAAATAGTTTTACAATTGTTATGCATGAATGATTTACATCCGAAGATATATAGAAGTGAGAGGATTGGTTTCCTACCCTTAAGAAGCTCATAGGGTTTCTTATTTAATTTAGATCTCATGTTCACCCTATTCAAAACATAATAAGCTATATTAACCACTTCAGCACAAAATATTTAGGAAGTGAATATTCAGCTAACATGGCTCTAACAGCTTCTACCAAGGTTTTGTTCTTTCTTTTAATAATAACATTATGGTAAGGGGTTCTAGGAGCTAAAAAATTGTGATATATTCCTTGCTCTTTGTGAATAACTTTAAATTTTTTATTTTTAAATTCTCCACCATTATCACTATGAATTGAAAGAATTTCACACCCTAGCTTCCTCTAAATCCACGTAGAGAAATTTCTAAGCTCATCAAATTAATATCTTTTATGTGATAAGAATCTAATCTAACTGAATCTTAAGTAATAATCAATAATTACATACCCAAAAACATTCCCTCCTAGACTTACAGTGCTGAAAGGTCTATATAAATCCTTATGAAGGAATTTTGAGGGTACTAAGATCTTTAATCGAATGAAAGGAGGACTTGACTTGTTTCCCTAATTGACTTGCATTACAAAGATGGTCCTTAGTGAAATCTAATTTGGGTATGCCTCTTACCAATTTCTTTTGGGTAATCTTCCTAAAATTTTTCATGCTTGGATGACAAAGCCTTCCATACCATAACCAAGATTCATTTTTAATAATTTTTAGATAAAAATAATTAGAATATTTAACA
This sequence comes from Dendrobium catenatum, assembly GCF_001605985.2. NCBI lineage: Eukaryota > Viridiplantae > Streptophyta > Magnoliopsida > Asparagales > Orchidaceae > Dendrobium > Dendrobium catenatum. The sequence continues at coordinate 468,439 of NW_021318972.1, read as the reverse complement.
CTATTTAAATCAAGCATATAAACATTGTTTACCCTTTCTCCACGTAACACATCAACTCCATTTTGGCTTATTATGTAGCTTGCAGAAAAAAATTTTAAGTTAAAACCCTTATAACAAAATTCTCTAATACCTAGCAAATTATATTTTAAGCCTTCTACCAATAAAACATTTTCAATCAAAATAATCTTTGTCTTACAAATCATACATATTACTTCCACTCTTTTAGTGGTGTTATCCCCAAGTGTCACTTCGGCTCCAGTCCTAGCCTTCAATAATATAAATTGCTTTGTATCTCCTATCATTTGTTTTGAGCATCCATTATCCATGTACCAAATGCTCTCACGAGGGATTACATGAGAGCGAATCTATAAAATAGTCAAACTTTAGACTTGGGAAAATAAATAAATTTTGGTTCACCTCTTGACAATGATGATCCAGATGCATGTTTGATATTCTAAAATTTATTCATGTTAGGTCTCCACACTAAATGTGTTTTATGATGAATAGTGTAAGTGTGAGAAATATGCCCCATCATTCCACATGTAAAACATTTAAAACCAAGAAAATGATTTACAAATTTATTTAGTTATTATTCTTTTTTTTTAGGTTTTGAAATTTTAAGCTTTTGGTTAGGATTGTAAAATTGTTCAAGTGTGGGAGATGTCTTATTTTCCTTAAAATATTTCAATTTTATTTGAAGATATGAGTTGCACTTTCCCAAATTAAATTTTTAATTTTAAAATCATGTTCCCTTTTGATCTGATTCAACCATAGACACCTTAAAATCACTTTCATGTTCTTTAAAAGATGTTTTCAATAAATTACACTTCTTATTCAAGTCATCAAATTCATCTAGCAAAGCCATGCAATTAATATCTATGTTTGCATGATCATTAATAATATTTTCATTTTCTTTTTGTAGATTCTGATATTAGATATTAAGATTAGCATGTCATTTTTTGAGTTTCCTATATACATTATGAATTTTCTCATAAACTTTAAGTTATTCATCATTTGAAAGGTCACATACCTCATTCTTATCTAAATGGTCATGTTTATCAATCATTAAGCACAAATTTGTAACCTCTTATTCAACTTCTATTTTTGAAGAATTAGAACTTGAGTAAACCCAAAAAGCTCTTTGCATTCTTTTCTTGCCCTTCCTAATATTCATTTTCTCCTCAAATTTATCCTTGTTAGGATTGGCCTTGAGATTTGGGCAATCAGTCTTTATATGTCCAGGTTTTCTGCATTCACAACAAATGACTTCATTTTAAACTTTTGTGTTCTTATTGAACTTACATTTATTCCAATGCTAATGACTTTGTTGCTTTCTCTTAAGGAAACTTTGAATTGCCTATTCATAAATGCAGTATCTTCTTCATCCTCAAGTATTGATTGATCAATATCTAAATAATTAGCTTTTAAAGCTATATTTTTTTCTTTCACTTGAATCAATCTATTTTTGATTCACTCCTTTTCATAAGAAATTAGTGATCCAAGTAGATTATCAATAGAATATGCATTCAAATAATTAGACTCGATTCTGATAGTTATCTTTGCATCATAAGTAGTAGGTAAACAACATAAAATTTAATTTACTTTTTAAGAATTTGTCAATTCTCTAGCTATAGCATGAAATAAGGTAACAATCTAAAAGGTCCAGGATTTTCTAGAGAGAGAAATTATTTTTTTTCAAAAATCTAATTTGTAGTTCTTCAACTACACTGATGACAATGGAGGTTAACCAGCCTCCAATGATGGCTGGTGGTCCTTATGGTGGTCGACGTTCTAATTTGACATCTCTGTTCTCATCGTGTTTGAGTTTGGCTTCATCTCTGCCAGCATAGCAATGGATTTACAGGGAACACACATGAAAAAAAGTTAAAATTCATGTCGGGTAAGCCTCTGATTATTAATGAAAGTGGATTGCTTAATTAGAAAAAACCTATTATAATTATAGGTAAAGGAAAGGATGTAGTTGCTAAGAAAATGGTCAACATTTTTCACAAATTTGGATCTCAAAATCCCAAAGGTCATTATTAATCTACTGATGATGGAACATCATCATCTTATTCAAAGTCGGTTTCAACAAAAAATAAATTTGATTCAAATGCTCATGAAGGTATCCAAAAAGGTGTTGATCAATCTGTGATCGCTATTTCAGCGAATTCTGCTAGTTTGGGAAGGATAATAATGGAAGTTTATAATGCTGAGGCTATTATAATTCGGGAAGGAGATCAAATTATAGATCTTAACAAAGTTTGATTTTGTGAAGAAGGAGATCTGGGTGGATGTAATATGGATGAAAACCAATCGTTTGCGCCTAAAATGCCTTCTAGAAATGTATTGTAAAATGCTTGGATAAAAAAAACTAATATCAATGTTACAAATCTGGATTTTGGTAAGGATTTTGTTGGGGAAGATTCAGTGGTAAAACTTCACTTATCAAATGAATTGGAAAATTTGAACATGCTTCATAAATCTTTGGTGATTAAAGTATTTGGGAAAAATATAACATTTCACGTGGTTAGCATGGATTTAAGGTGACAATGGTCTCACTTTGGCAAATTTCATCTAACAATGCTTGATTTAGGTGGGTTCTTTGTGCATTTGAAGAACCAAAAACTTTGGAATCAGTCTTCTCTAATAGTCTTTGGTATTTGAGGGGAAATATAATTGGGTTGGAAAAATGGTCTCCATCATATCCAAAAAACTGTGATGGGTATGGCTTCTTACTCTACTGTTATTTCCATTGATGATAATAAATTAAAATTATTAGAGGATGAATTTAAGGTAGGAGAGGTTATTTTATCTTAGAAAGCTATATCTCCTAAGGGGATAACAAATAACAGTATATTGGATATGGGTAATATAGAAGTGGAAATAGATGCTTTGAATGAGGTTGTGGGTTTAAAAGAAGGTGGATCTAAAAAGAAAGGATCTAAACAACTTAAATGCTTAGGTCATATCAAACTAGATCCTAGGAGTAAGAGAATGGATGGAGACCAAAAAAATAAAGTGGGGTTTTCATCCCCTCTTTTACAATTATGTCATCTATTGGTTTTTGGAGTTGTACAAGAGTTAGGAAGAGGAAAGCTTCTATATACCTAAAAAAGTTTGTGAAGGAAAATGGAGTTTTCTTTCTAAACTAAGATTTCATTGTTTGATAGAAGAGAGGTAGATTTGTTAATTGGTGCAGATTGGGATTTTTCCAAGTTCCTTAGAAGGTCAGTCTTGTAGAATTTTTGTGGTATGGAAATCTAATATGGCGCCCTTTAAATTTTTGGATTCTTCTCATCAATTTATCATTGGTGAGTTAGATGTTATCAATAAAGAAAGTTGGAGAATTGCTTCTATTTATAGAAGTAAGGATGTGTATAAAAGGAGAAGAATTTGGGAGAAGTTATAACATTATTTGTCCATGGAAGTTCCTATGGTGATTGGGGGAGATTTCAATTGTCTTCTTGATAAAAAAGACAAGAGGGGTGGAAAAAGATTTGTTTTTTCCCAAGGTCCCAAGGAGATGATTTTTTTTTTTTTTGACAAGTAATGACTTACATAAAGTGGGTTTTATTGGGACAAAGTTCACCTCGTGCAATAACAAAACTAGAGCAAAAAAAATTCTTGAGAGATTAGACAAATGTTTCATAAAGTCAATAGCTTTAAGCTCTTCCCATTGGTTGGTGGTCAGGCACTTGGTTAGAGTTGCATTGGATCACTATCCAATTATTTTAAACCTTATGGATTTAGATTCAAATTTTTAAAAAAATAATAAATTTCAAGATTTTTGGGCCTCTAATCTAGCATCAACTGTTGTGGTAAGGAATATTTGTTTGAAGAAATATGTGGGTGACTATGCCCAAATCCTGAATTCTAAAATGAAGAGATCATTTAAGGCTTTGTTTTATTGGAGTAAAGCTAAGAACAAGTCATTAATCCAGATGAAAGATTTTTTATTGGAGAAGATAATGAAGCTACATGAATAAAAGCCTATGAGGGAGGTCTCTAAGTTGAAGAAAGATGGACACTCAAAGTCTAGGTGGGTGAATTTAATTCCAATTTAGCCTAGCTAAATACTTGGTGGAGACAGCATGCAAAGGTTAAACGGGTGATTGAGGGTGATTGCAACTCAAAATTATTTCAAGCTTTTGCTAGTGCAAGGAGGAATTCCAATTTTATTTTTAAAATCAAAGATACCAATGGTTTAGTGGTGGAAGAACAACATTAGATTGAAGATGTTATAATTTGATTCTTTAAGGAAAAATGGAAAGATATAAAGTGTAATATGGAAGGCTGGCCTGAACTGTGGAAATGCTTGGATGAATTCGATACCAATTTGCTAAACAAAGAATTCTCTATTGAAGGAGTGGAAATAACATTCAAATAAACAGACAACAATATTGCTCCAGGGAATGATGTAATTACTTATTCCATTCTTAAGTTCTATTTGGGTATTATCAAAGAAGACTTTTGGAATGCTCTGAATTAGTTTTTTCATTTGGGAAAGAAGAATTCCAAGTGGAAAGAAATCTTAATTATTCTTATTCCTTAGGTAGCTAATCCAATATCTCCTTCATATTTTAGACCCATCTGTTGATGTAATGTTGTTTATAAGGTTGCTACAAAGGTCATTTTGAATAGATTATCTTCTATCATTCCTAAATTGATCTATTAAGAACAATGGCATTTTTGAAAGGTAGATCTTTGTCATACTATGTTTTGGTGGCTCATGAAATATTTCATAAATTCATATATTCAAAGTCTTCAAAAGGCTTTGCTTCTTTTAAATTAGATTTAGAGCTAACTTATGACTCTATGGGATGGCCAACTCTGGAGAAAGAATTAAAGTATTTTAGATTTCCTTCTATGTTATCTAACCTGATTTTGGAATGCATTAGAGATCCAGAATTCTCCTTGTTAATTAATGGGAATTCTTCAACCTGGATTGATGCTTGGAGCAGATTTCGTCAAGGTTATCCCTTATCACCTTTTTTGTTTATTCTTTGTGATCAGCATTTATCCAATGCATTTAGACAAAAAGGTGATACTTATTTGCTTTATGCAAATGACATCATCATTTTCTCAAAAGCCATATTGAAGGTTGTAAAGAAGATCAAAGGTTTAGTTGATGATTTCTGTGGTAGGGCTGGACAAAAAGTTATTGTGAATAAATCTTGCATTATATTTGGAAATTTGGTAAGAAGAAGGAGAAAAAAAAAGCAATTTCTCACATTTTAGGTTCAAAGAAGTTAAAGAATTTCATTATCTTGGGGTCAAGATAACTTTGAGGAGGTTAGTTGGAGTGGGTTTTCAATTTATTATCGATAGGCTTTAAAAATGATCAATATTTGGGGAGGAAAATTTATATTTCCTTGGTGGTAAAATTTAATCTTGTAAAGCTAGTCTTGCTTTCTTATACTTTTTTTCATTGCACTAATACCTTGATCCAAAAAGGCATTCTTGATGAGATTGACAAACTTTGTAGAAGTTTTATTTGGAACAAGATGAATAGGAATTGTGGTCTTCATTATGTGAATTGGAATGTGGTTATTCTTGCCTTTGAAATGGGGTAGTAGAGCTCTTCATTCTTATTCTGATAAAGTTGGGCCACTTAGAGCTAAACTTGCTTTGAGATATATTCAAGATGAAGAATCATTATTGCATAAGGTATGTTTCCCAAATATTGTTATATATATGGAAATGAATCCTCAAGGAAGGCTAGTTCTACATCTTGGAAAATCATTTATGGCAGAGGAATATTTCTTAAGCCTATTATTAGATGGAGGAATGCTAATGGTGAGTTGATTGATGTTTTCAAGGATATATGGATCATGGATAAGAGACTAAACAAATGGCCAACCTATGTGCTTCCCCAAGCTTCAAATGAACTTACGGTTGAAAGATTCATATCAAGTGCTTATTGGAATACATATGAACTTGGTAAGTTTTTTGGTTCTTATCTTCTGAACCTTATTTTCCAAATACCTATTTCTCCTGAATTGGTAAAAGATAGAATGGAATTTATCTCTAAAAATATTGGAAAATCAGTTTATGCTTTAGCATTTGAAGTTTCATTTCAAAACAACCAGTAGGTTCAATATTGGAATTGGATTAAGAAAGCTAAACTCACTCCTCGGGTTGAAGGTTTTTGGTTGAGAATCTTCAATAAATACATTCATACAAACAATTTCTTATGTTATAGAAGATTACAAAGAAATAATGGATGTCCTAGAAACTATAATAAGTTAGAAGATATTATGCATGTGGTTGCAAAATATAAAAAACTGGTAGAAATACTTAAACATCTTAACAAGTGGGGATTTGGTATTCCAACTTTTCATTCGTTGGAAGAATTCTATAATTGGATTTCATTACAAAACTATTGGTTGGTTAATTTGTATTGCAATGTTATTTACTTTTCTTGGAAAGCTTGGAATAAGCTTGTTCTTGACGGGAAAGATGATATTTAAGTGTTCATTGATTTGGAAGTTGTCAACTACGCTTAAATTTATATTGGCTTTTGGACATTCTTCTTTCCATTGGGATGTATCTCAGTTGGAACTTTTGGCTATTCAATCGCTTATATAAGTTATTAAAGATTAGATGTTCAAATATAAGGAAATCATCTTTGAAGGTGACAATGCTAATATCATCAAGTTTCTTCAAGGTATTTTTTTTAAAGTTCTTTAGATAGTAGAAGTTCTATATATATTTTTTTAATTTTAATAATGTTATTATTAATTCTATATATTGGAATTGCAATAAGTTAGCGAATCTATGTGCTAACTCTGCTCTTTTTATTTACTTTATTTGGGAAGACATTAGTATGAATAAGGTTCCCCCTTATTTTATTACTTTGTTAAAGGAGGAATATGATATTATTAGTTAGTTTTTTGTATATTTCCTTTTTAATAAATTCAATGCAGTAGATTGCATTTTCTCAAAAAAAAAAAAAAGAGGTAACAATCTGAGTAAATCGTGTATACATATCAGAAATTAACTCATTTGGTTTCATACAAAATAGTTCATAGTAATGTAATAAAATATTCAACCTAGATTATTTCACCTCATTTTCCTTCATAAGTTATGCAAGTTTATCCAAGATTTCTTTTCTAATTTTACAAATAGAAACATGCATATAATCTTTATATTTTAAAGCATAAAAAAAACTATTTACGTATTTGACATTTACTCATGCTAATTCTTTTTCTTCTAATGTCCAAAAAGTTAATGGTGTTTTAGTTCTAATAACTTCAGTAAGTCTACTAGGTCTTCTATAACCTTCTTGTACTAATATCCACAATCAATAATCTACTGATTGCAGAAAGGTAGACCTACGTATTTTCTAAAAATCAAAAGGAATATTATGAATAAAGGTGCTCTAGTGATTGAATGTCCTCCAGGAGTACTATGGTTTCCATAAATAGCCATGATCATATTTCAAAAAGTAGTCTAAATTTTAACTTTTGAAATTAGCTCTAAGACCACTTGAAAGTTTATGTAGGTTGTTAAAAGTTAATAGAATAGTTCCAAGGCTAACTAAGAGGGAGGGGGGGGGTGTGAATTGGTTATTTCAAAATTTTCTTAGATTTTGGAAAACCTTTTTGAACTTAATGAAATATAACATCACTAATTATAAAATATGCACTGATTAGTAGAGATGATTTTCACAAATAATTTTTCATCCACAAAATTTAAAAGAAGTAAAAAAATGTGGGAAAAATAAAGTTAACAGAAGAACACCAAATTTTATAGTGGTTCAGTCAAACTGGACCTGCATCTACTGCCTAGAGACTCCTTGTCCAGGTATTACACAAATAACAAGTGAATCTCCATTCTCCCGCACAATAAGATGGAGAAGCCCTCAAAAACACTCTTCCACATACCTACTGCAGAAGATAATCACCACCTTTTACACTTTCCATGTAATTCCAACATACCTTCTCATCCTTTTTCACCCTCCTCGTGAAAGCAGAGTACCTATATTTCCTTTTTCACTCTCCTAGTGAAGGAAGAGAATAGTCACATTCTTTTTCACCCTCTTGGTAAAGGAAGAGAACCTTGATCCAATCTTGAATATCTTCTCTCAATAACCTCCAAAGAAGTTGGGTAGAAACTTAAAGAAGGCAAAAAATATCCTCACTTTGGGAAACCTTATGAATCCCTCACAACTTCCCTTCACTTGATCTCTCACTCTTTACTTACAAAATCTTTCCCAAACACTCTCTCCAAAAGGTCACTCTCAAGAGAAATTCGAAGTAAAGGATAGGATGACAATTTTTAGGACTCTTTATATAGAAATTGCATGATAAACCATTTAAAAACTAAAATTTGCAAGTCAACCAACTTAACTTTGTAATGTAAAATCTTAGATTGTACGGTATGACCAATTTGTAAAATCATGGCTTTTTTGGCATGAGCTGGGATGAACATAGTTTTGCACACTGTCAATCATCTGTATGAAATTAGATCGTATTGTATGAATAGTTCAAAAACAAATGTATTCAGATGGTACGACCATGTACAATCCTACTTTTGTAATCTATCACTTGTCTGTAAGACCTCACATCATATAGTATGAATAGTTAAAAAAAAACTAGTTTGTATGGTATGATAAGGGACAAAAGAAATTCATACTCTATCTGTCGTCTGTATGACCTTACATCGTATAGTATGAATAGTCCAAAAATGAATTAATTTGTAAGGTATGATCAGTGACAAAAAGAATTTCATACTCTATCAATCATCTGTAGGACCTGACATCATATAGTATGAACAACTCAAAAATGAACTAGTTCGTTTGGTATATGATCATGGATGAAAGATTTTTTATTTTAATTACAAATAACATTTCTTCTCTCCTAACCTCCCCATTATTGAATAGACCTTAAACACCATAAGAAGAATAAAAACTCTTCCCTTTTTTATAATTTGGATGTTTATGAACAAACACAAAATAATCTACAAGGAAAATAAACACAAAAATACTAACAAAAAAAAAAAACTTTAGACACGAGACCATGTTCAGAAGAAAAATTCAAACAAAAATAATTATAAGCAACCTCCCCTTGAGAGCATTTTGACATCCATTAAGGCTTTGGATTTTGTTGACCCTGGTTGAGCTTCGTAGAAGATAAACTAGGGTTTCCTTTATAATTTTTAAAATTGAAATATATTCCACAACCATTAAATTGGATAAAGAAATTTAATCTTTTCAATATTCTTAAAGTAATTTTATATTTAATAGAGTATCAAAGCTTGATGATGAAACTAGGATCAGAAGCTTAGAGTCAAGCATCATAAAAATATATAAGGAAAATTATTTTTGAAGAATTAAAATTCTAATTAGGAAGCAATTTAGACATTTTATATCTCGCACACTTTTTGCATATTTTTTATTTTGTGGCACACTTTGTTCATCTTTTATTTTCGGCGAACTTTACACAGCCTTTATGTTAGCATGCCTTATATATCTTTTATTTTTTACATTCTTTATGCATCTTTTATTTGGTGGTGCATTTTTCACAATTTTGTTTTGCGGCGCACTTTGTGCATCTTTTATTTTGGCAAAGGAATTTTTTTTAAAAATGTTAAAATGATTGTTCTCAATTGTAAGATTTTTATTCAAACATAAGAGATGAAAACTTACTAACTTTTATAAGGAAGAAAGATCTACAAAGCAAATCCAATCCTTTGACAAGAATTATAATCTTGATTATGAAAATTATTGAATAAATTTATGATCATGCAAAAGATTTTGATAAGATATAAAGTCTCAAGAATTTTTAAAAGGTTTCTTTTTCTAAGTTAGTTTTAGTTTTGAAATAGATTTAAATTCAAAACAAAAGTCTACCCACACATAAGAGGTGGGTGAGAGGGAATATACTTTTCTATATAACATTGATCAATCATAGGATTGCCACAGTTAAGTATTTAATGGAGTCAATTACTTCTTTCTTCTTTTAAGATTGAGGATAGAGGATTAATTTACATTAAGAATAATGAATCAAGTACTTTTTTGTAGAAGTCTAAACCGAGGATCTAAAAAAAATTCAAAACAAATGATTAGTTCTTTTTTATTTTTTCTATTTTTTAAGGATTTAAATTAGGACCTAGAATAAAAGACTTCAGACAAAATAAAGTTATCTAATTATTCTTGTTTGGATTTAAAATGGAAGCTAGTTTGAAATACTATGGGAATTATTCAATTAGGAGTATTTTCTAGATTTTCAAGAATTTAATTCAGGGCCCAATCTGAAATATTAGGAGATAGTTATTGATTAAAAGATTTGATTTTAATAGGGGTTAAATTAGGACATAGTGAGAAAGTCAAGGGAAATTATTGATTCATGAATTTAATTTTTTGAAGGGTTTAAATTAAAATGAAATCTGAAAGATTAGGGGGAATTTATTGAAGTTAGGATTTGATTTTTGAAGGGTTTAAATAAGGAACCCAGTCTTGATGGTAAGGGGAAGTATTAAATTAGAAGTTTTTATGTTTTAATGAATTGATAATGAGTACTTTAAACCAAATGACTATTGATTGGAGAGGATTTTGCAAATCTAAACCCAAGCCTTATAATTTTGATGAGAATAAATATTATAGGAAATCTTACTACATTATCTCATGATAATTGAGTTTATTGCATATCTTTTTTTCCCTACTCACTAACATTTCAGGTCAACTATTCACTTGTAACTTCGATAAGCTCAAAATTGGATTGAATAGGATTAAAGTCCTTATTTTAAATCTTTATGTTCTTTCTTATTTTTCTTGTGTCAATCATGTATTTTAGTGGATCCTAAAGCTGAGTAATCATACACACACACACACACACACTCAATGGGGTGAGTTAGCGAGTTAGGATGAAGATGAGTTTTCTGAGCTATTCATTAAAAATAATTAACATTTTTTTAATAATCAATTAACCAGAAAAAACATTAGTTAGGGCATTTTTATTAATTGAGATTGATTAAACTATTCGTACTTGATGATCCTTACTATACAGGATGATCAATTATAAATATGAAAATAGCAGCCAATTATAATTTAGGCAATATTTTAAAATTCAAATTTCTTTCTAATCATGTTGTATGATATGCATCATATTGTATAAAATATAACAAAAATGCCTAAATTGATCCTGTTATTTGGGGAATAATTATGGTTAATGTGTTCAATTAAATCATATAGGACAATTGGTGATAATTGTACTATATGTCTTGAGTGATGCATGGGATGATAATTTATTATCGTCTACTGTACAAGATGAAATACCATAGTTTTTCAACTAATCATACAAGACGCCTCCATGTTTTGTATAAAACAAACTGAGTGCTATGTGGGATGATGATTTACCATCGCCTATCATACTAGATGATCAATATAAACTCTTTAACTAATTGTACATGATAATAGAATTTGTACTACTTAAAAAGGCTATTTTATTCTAATCATACAGGATAATCGTAGGATCATATTGGATGAACTCAAAAGACAAATTAAAATTTAGGGCATTTTGAGAGGCTCCCTATTTAAAATCTCACTTTAACTTGATCAACGAACCTTTCGCTGCTATATGTCTTAAGAGGGAGCATAGAGAAGGATTTTATGAGAGCTTTGGGAGAGAATAGAGGAAGAGCTTTTGGTGAGGAAGAGTTGCAAGGGATTCAAAAGGTTACTCCAAGGTTTTTGCTTGTCTTCTTCAGGTCTCTTCCTTGAATCTTTGGTGGCTCAGGGAGACATTATGTAGTACTAGTATGTGGTTTTTTACCATTACCTAGATGATGAAAAAGGATTCAAGGCACTCAACCTTCTCATTGAAGGAGAAAAAGCTTCATGGTTCTCTTCCATCACCTAGAGGGTGAGAAAGGATTTAAGGTTCTTTACCTTCACCAGAAGAGGGAAAAAGGATTCCAAGTTCTCTACCTTCACCAGGAGGGTGAAAAAGGAATCCAGGGTCTCATCTTAACTGAGAGGGTGAAAAGAGTAAGGTCCTCCACAACACCAGGTTGGTGGAAGAAATTTTGTAAGAGCTTATCTGCCTAGTTGTGGGGTTAAAGGAGAGTCACTAAATATTTAGTGTAGTACTCGGAGAAGACTCCCAAAAGTGAAAGTTATTAGGTTGGATCAAACCACTGTAAATTATGGTGTGTTTCTTATTAATATTTTATGTACTTTTTTTATTAAATATGTGGTAAAAAATTCTAATATATTTACTATTATGAAATTAATTCACTTTCACATTGAGTGATAAATTTATCTATTTTCATATATTGAAAAAGTTATCAAAAGATTTTCTTTTTTAAATGAAAATTTTAAATTGCCAACTCACCCTCCTCTAGGTTAGCCTCTGTTGGTGGAATTTTGAAAATAGCTTTTTGAAAATATTAGTTTTCTTTGAGAATTTTAAAATTAAGGTCGAATTCTAATTCTAAAGTCGAATCAACTCGATAGAAAAAGTACATCACCCCGTAGGATGAAAATAAAATTTCATAACGGTGTTTAGACTTAGAATTATGAAACTCATCTTGAATATTATGACCAAATTCTAAAGAGAATTTCGTATGGCCCCGAGGGAACAAAGTGAAGTTCAACTAAATATCCAATTATAATATTTAAGAAGTACAATCGTCGAATTCACATCCAAAGCCTTATCAAAGAAGGATGTATCTCCCTGAAGGAAGATAACACCATTCGATGATAATCCTTCTAATGTAATAATGACGATCATTTTGATTTTTCTCCAAAGAAATCTAATAAGATTTTAGAAAAATTAATTTTAAAATCAGGTGCGTGTGTGGTTCCAAATCTCCTACGAGCGCAAGCCCTCGTAGTTAATTATATCATAGGGAGACAAAATCCCCTACGAAAACTCTCGATTAAAATAGTGATGAAATTTTGTTAGATCTTCTAGGAGTGATACCAAAAATGAATGAATTTTCAAAAATCAAGAGGGAATGGAACAAGGTTGAACAGTTATTAATAGAGTTAAGGGAGGAGAGGTAGGGGACACTTTGAGATTCCGAAACCATCCAGAAGTGTCCCAACATAATCTATGTATTGGGCTTTATGTTTTAGGATCAAAATGAAGCTTTAATTAGAGTTGAGTATTTTATTATAAATTTGGGGTCTTATGATCAAAGATCTGCCCCGGATCCTAAATCTAATTTGGACGTTGGACCACAGTCGTCCGAACCTAACTAATGCAGTGCAGAACCTGGACTTACCCCGGCCTAGATTGGGGAGCCAGCTAACCTCCTAATCAATTTAAAATACATGAGTATAGTCTTTTATGAAAGAGTGGTAAGGATGTTGTATTTAAGGTTTTAGAGAGTTGGGGCCGACATCAAGAGATTTCCCTAATTGGCCCCTTTGACTTATGTTGGGTGCAAAAAATGCTAAGGACTAATGCAATTAAAATTTTGACTCTTTTAATTTGTATCTAATGCAATGCATGCTGGTTGACAACTTCAAATCAAGTATGCTTAAAATTTTAAAAACTGGCTTAGAAAATAATTTTTTAGAAGACTGGACTTCCCCAGGTCTGGCACCTCGTCCTCATAGGTCAGACTATCCGGACTCTACCCGCAGGCAGGGAAGGGTCTAAAATAAGGAAAGAGTAATGTAGAAATATCCATGTGACCTCGGGATCGATCTCCAGCTAATTCCTTAGATTCGTTATCTTTCTATATTATTTAGACTCACTAAAATTTTAGACTTTAGAGTTATGAATATAAAAATTTTCACACCCTCAGAGTCTTACGTATCCAAGAAAAAACAAAAGCGGCACACAATCGCCAAAAAACTAAGAAAAGCAGGCAATCCTAGAGGTAATCATTTCAACACATCAAATATAAATGAATTAATTAATAAATATCCATGGGCAAAGTTGCCTTGCTTATTACAAACTAGAATTTTGCACAAAGTAAAGTGGTCGGGCACCACTAACAACAACCCAGATTCTAAACCTAATAATGACGCAAGTCATTTTGAGTGGGATACTCTCAGTCTTCAAACCGTCAGTCTTATTCTCCTTCGGGCTCCCTTTCTTCAAGCTCCTTGGATTCTTCATAGTAAGCTACCCAAATGGATAAGAGGGCACTTCCTTTAAGGGGAAGGCCACTCATTCCTCTTTGGGTAGGGAAGAAGTATGGTCCAAATTTGGATCTCCAAATAGAAAAGGTCTACTCCTCTAAGGGGCATCCTTTTCCCTTCGAAGTCCAAGCTTTGGACCTATGTATCCCAACTCAAAACTAACTTTCACAACACTTAACCATTACATAAATTACATTTGAATGAAAATAAAATCTAGACTCACCTGCATGGTTATCCTAAGCAGTTAATAAATAAAAAGCAATTATTCTCAAGCAGTTATATATGTGTAGAAAAGAAAGTAAACACACTGTCCATGCTCCTTTTATTTGGGGGCTTTAGCAGCTGAAGCACCTGTGCAAGCATTTATAATAATTAATTTTTTTTATTAACTTAGCCCCCTTTTTATTGCCCTGCATGAGCGTGGCCACCTGCAAAAAACTGTGTGAACATCCAGATCGTACCTAACCTAAGGATAACCTAGTTTCCAAACACATCAACCATCCACAGAGTGTAGTAAAAAGTAAACAGACACAGCAAAGCAATTTCATCCACAACATGCAGTGAAAACTATGAAAAATCTGGCACACAGCAGTAAAGTAAACACCGGCCTAACCTAGATCTAGATTTGACTGTCCTATCACATCATCTAAAGTGTCTGTAGAAGGTCGTGTGGCAGGGGTAGATCCTAAAGTACGTGATTAGTTAAAGTTGTCTAAAATTCTGGGTTTATTAAGGCTTAAAAGGGGAATTTAGATTAATGTTTAAATATTAATTTATTAAGAATTTTGATTAAGTATATTTTAAGAGTTAATTGATTAATACCTTTGTTTCACACATAGGCCGTGAAGTTTATTTCACCTTCCTTGGGGCTAAACTAATAGCCTCGTAGGCCTGGGTTACCCAGTAGCAATCAGGGTTAATTAAAAGAGTGGATTAATATAAAACGGAGTTGGTTAATAATTTTATTGGGTTGGTTGAGAATTTTATTAGCCTATTAAGAAAATTATGGAATTTGAAGGAGTTAATAGATTTTGGAGGTTATCCGGATATGTCAACTAAGGGGTCAAAATTTGACTTTTAGAATTAGAGATAAATTAAAGGGTATCAAATTTTTAATAAATATTAAACCGTATTATGAGTTGTTAGACAGGTGGCACATTAGATTTGGAGTTTTCAATAAAAAGTTATGATTTTTAGAGGTTTTAACCCGATTTTGACCTAGAGTTGACCAAAATGTTGACGTTTTGACTTTGACTAGATTTTTGGGGTTTGAAATTTTTTAAAAATATTAGATTTTTATTAGAGTCATTATCCACTGAGTTTAATTGATTTGGAAATTTCTATAATTAGTTATGAATTTTCGAAGTTTGGGATATTTATTGGAATTAATAAATTATTACAATTAAGAGCCCTTTTAATGATTAGAACCCAAATGAGTCCCAAACTTCTTGAAATCAACTCCAAAGATCAGAAATGATCTAAGGAGAGATCAGAAAGTGTTTAAATATTTTTTAGGATTTTTAATAATTTTTAAATAATTAAAATTGTTTAAACATTGATCTTAATTAAAATTGAATTAAGATGGATTATAAAGCCAAATTAATGGGAAATGAATTCCCACTGATTAAGGGATTAATTAAGGTCAATTAGGAATATTTTAATGGATTTTAAAAATTAATGGTGATTTATTAGAGATTTATTAAAGCTAAAAGGTCATTTCTAAAGGGAAGTACTATGGCTTCTATTTGATGGACCAAATGAACTTCAAATCTAATGAAATTTGGACCATGGGATCACCTGATCCCAAGGTCCAAACACACCAAGTTTGGGCTCAGGTGGGGTACTTTAAGGTGGCTAACCAAACCACCAAAGGTGAACTCTAAGTCACCTTCAAAAATTCCTAGGGAGCTATCCTAAGCTTGGGTTGGGGTAAAATCAATGGCCCTAAACTCCCTATACTACACATCATCAGCACATGCAAAATCACAACCTAAATCTCATTGGAAAGGCTTGAATCCTATTTAGAATTTAAGGTTCAACCCATGACCCTTAAATTCAAAATTAGGACTAAGTGCCGCTAACCATCTCAAACAAAGGTGATAAAATTTAAACATGTCAGATACATGCCCAAATTCAATCTCCCAAAGTTTCAAGTCTTGGGGAGTTAACTACAATCCATAAATGCATTAATTCAAAAAACATTATTACTGAAATTAAGATCAACATAGATGTAACCAGAGCTGAGACCATAGGGCTATTGTAGGTCTCTCTGAGACCTTTCCAATGAACCTAAGAACACCTAATTGGTTAAGTGTACAGGGAGTTATGGATTTTTGAAAATCCACTAATTTTCTGTGAAATTAAACCTATCCTTTACCCAGTCAGCTAGCGCTTTACACACAGCGCGTCGTGATTGGCGGGGCAATCATTAGCGCTGATTAGATAAGGACCGAGTTAACAGCAGCTATTCGATGGCGGATCGGACGGCCATGATTAACAACACTCCGGAACTGCAGGATCTAATCCGAACAGTTGATCCAAATCAACGGCCAGGATTACGTCTTCAACTTCCCGCTCAAACCAGAGACCGTGAAGCTTCTCCGGCGTGATCCGGGCGATCCTGCCGGCAAACTTTGATGAAATTTCACGGGGAGGATCAGGAAAGTTGAAACCTTCAATCCAACAGTGGAAATCCATTGGGGTGAAGGTTTCCTTCACACTTGATCGGACTACCTAGCTCGAGAGCTCGGGATGGAGGGATTACCGTAGAGACAGTCTCAACGGATGAGCTGCTCTATCAGGAAGCTTCAGGAGGTGATGGCGAGTAGATTTCCTTTAGACGTTAGGACTGGAGGATGGCCGGAGGTACGACTTTGAGCGAGAGGATATAAGATTTCATCGGAGTTCGCTCGAACGGATGGACGAGATGATCTGGGAAGCTGGGGGAAGACACTGGGAGGTCGAAGGAGCTCTGGGAGAGATTCAAAATTGTCTGGGGATCGATCCTAAGGTCTGGGAAGCTGGACCCTATTCAGCCACCTCCCACGAGCTTGGATGGCCAAGATTGAGCTGGAGGACCTCTGGATGGACGCCAGGTGGAAGGGGACATCATCCCAGAGGGCTCGTGAGCCTCAAGCAGGCGAGCCACAGCCTTTGGAAGGCTTTGGGTTAGGAAAGGTTGGGGGGGACCACCGGAGCTCGTTCTCCATTAGCTCCGACCACCGCCGGCTGGGGTTTGAGTCGGGTTGACCAGGGAAGATCGATGGGGACGTGCTGGATTCAAGGGTGAGTTCAATTGGGCCTGGGGATGTCCAATTCGTTCTGGTGGCTCAGTTGGACCCAAACCTGCTCGGTTCGGGTTGAATTGAGCTCAATCCAGGTCAGGCCAGACCTTGGGCTTGATGTGGGAGATGGGTCTGGGTCTGGTGCACCCAATGCAAGTGGCAATTGGGTTCAATTTGATTTGGGTTTAAAGTAGGCTCGGGTTCATATGGTTTTTTTCTACTTTGAGCTAGCCTAAAACCTAACCCAAGTTAGCCCATGGCCTGAGTTGGCTGGAGGAGGTGTGTTGGACCTAGGGCCACCTACTAGAAGTGTTGGTCAAGTTCAATTTGACATAGGTCAAGAATTGGATCAATCCCAAGTGTTTTTGGACACTTTGGGTTAGCCTAACTCTTGACCCAAGTGATCCCAAGGGCTAAGCTGGTCAAGGGAAGTGTATTTGGTCATGGGGAACTCAATGACACCTTGATTTGGGTTTAATTTGATTAAGGTTGAGAGATGGCTCAAGGGAGACCTCTCTTTGGTCACTTGGGTCAAGCCAAATGGCTAACCCAAGTGAACCCAAGTCTTGGGTCTCCAAGAGGGGTCTCTTGGATGCCCAAAGGAGTCATCCCTTGGGTTCAACTAGATTTGGAATGGTTTTGATCCATGAGTTTGGATGAGAGGGGTGTATGGGCCATTTGGTCAAACTAGGTTGACTTGGTCAACAAAGTTGACCCAAGGCTGGGATTGGGTCAAAAAGGGTTTCAAAAGTCATTTGAAAGCATTATAGAGAAATATCCAAGGTTGGTGGTCATAACAAATCAAGTTTAGGCCAAAGGTCCAAAAATCCCCTTAAAAGGCATTTTGGTCATTATGGCCTTGAGTCAATTCAGGGTCAAATTGAGTCTAAAAAAATGCAGACTATTGTTTGACGAATCAATATCAAGGCATTAGAGGTGATAAAAGGGTTTGAGGAAGGCTCAAAGGTTAAATTCCACTAGGTGGAATGTCCAGTGGCACAGACTATAAATATTTGGAGGTTTTATAGTCTTTGAATTTGGATTAAGTTTATAGGGTTAGAGTCCTCCAAATGAGCTCAAATTTGGAGGGTTGACATTAGAGACATGTCACATCGAAATGCAATTGACATTCCTTGAATCAGATGTCAATTGACTGAGTTTCAAGGTGGTGGAAAAATCACCAAGAAAGGGCTTTACGACCTAAGTCTTTAGCCTAGGGATTATGGGTTTGAATTGAATTAAGATTTGAATTGAGCCTAAGAACTAGGAGCTAGGAAGATCCTAGGATCTAGGACTCAGGGAGGAGTTAAGAGTGACCTCATACAAAAATGAGGTCAACAGCCTCGGGATAGTTCTTAGAGGTTTAACAACTTTCATGAACCTTCAAGTAGTATCAGAGAGTAATTCAAAAACAATGTTTTATAAATCATTTGAAACATAATTAATGGCTAAATTTAGAAATCATAATACTATGGAAGGATATTAAATCACACGACCAACATAATTTGATAACATTCCTTTTGATTTTTGGAAAATTTGCATGTCTACTTTTTTGTAATCCATAAAATATCACATATGGATGTTTATTCAGGAAGGATATTCTGCATCTTCTTGATTTATAAATGTCATTAAAACTTAGCTACCTTTTTTCAGAACAGAGTATTAATGATAAAGATTTATCTCAATTAAATGCTAAATGTTTAAACAGCTTTTCTTGTGCATTGAAAACTGAATATTACCTGCTTATATTAACTTGCACTACTAGTAAAGAAATTTGATATAAACTCTGCATAACCTATGATAGAACTAATGAAGTAGAGTAATACAGTTTAAAAATCCTGCTCCATGATTATAAACTATTTCACATGAAACTTAGTGAGTCAATTTTTTAAATGTAAACTAGGTTCACTCAAATTATAACATCCCTGCATGGTTTAGGTATAGAACTTACAAATTCTAAGAAAAGCTAACAAGATTTTGCATTGTCTACCTAGTTCCAACGATACTAAAGTAACTACTATTACTGAATCTAATGATCTAAATATTTATTCAATTGATAACTTCATTTGATCACTCATTGCCTACAAGCAAGGAGTAAGTCAATGAAAAATTGATGCATGTGAGAAAAGAAAGGACAAAACTATGGCCTTAAAAGCTAATGATTATGATAGTGATAGTTTTGTACCTAAATATGATGACGACATAATGCTGATTACAACTCAATTTAAAAGCTCTCTAAAGAAAAACTAAAAGCATCATCAATAATGGAATAAAGGTAAAGATAATAAAAATTTGAATGCTTCTTGTGATGTCTTCTATTTTGAATTTAAAAAGCCAAGGCACTTGAGGATTGATTTCCCAAATCTTAAATCTCACCCAATAAAGTAGAAAAGTTAAGAATAACCAAAATTTTAAAAGAGCAAGCAACAAATTTAGAAGACTTTTTGGGCGAACTCTACTTTAGACTCCTCTGAAACCACATGCTGAAGAGGAGGTAACCAACTTATTCTTAATGGAAGATAACCATTTTGATCATTCTAATATAGAGGAAGTATGTGTTCTTTCTTACAATAAATTATTTGAAGTTTATGAAAAAATTCATAATGTATATAGAAAGCCCGTGAAAATGTATGCGAGCCTTAATTCATATTTTTCTAATTTATAAAAAGAGCATGAAAGCCTTGGAAAAGGTCACTTTACCTTGGATAACAATTATATGATTTTACTTGATGAATTTCATGCATTAAACAAGAATCATCTTTATTTAATTGCTGAATATGATTCCTCGAAAGCATCTCATGGTTATTTAGAAAATTCATTTAAAGAATTAAAAGCATGTTTGGATGAAGCTAGAGATCATGCATTAAAAATTAACAATTCAATTCTTGAAAGTGTAAAAAACATTTTGAAAGAGAAATTAATTGCTTTAAAAGAAAATAAAACAACAACTACACTTACAGGATTTCATAATACATCACCACAACATTTATTATTTAAAACTAAGAAGAGGCATCATAACCCACATAGACTAGTGAATCAATTTATTGGAGTTTTATGTTTTTCTTATGGCATGCTAGGACATTCATCCCACACTTGTTTTATCCACCATATTAGACATTTGGTGTGGATTCCAAAACTGCATAAATTCTAGCATAGTATGCAAGCATTTTATCCATCAATTCATAAGGTGGAACCCAAAATTTTTTGGGTTCCAAAATTTAATTCTTGATGACTTTATAGGGATGCTCTCACTAAATAACTAGTGAGATCATATGGTACCTGGATAGTGGATGCTTAAGGCACATGAATTGAGATGTAAAATAATTCTTGACATTGGAGGCCAAGGCAGGAGCCATGGTAACATCAGGAGACAGCATCACTAGGAAAGTGGTTAAGTCAAGTTGATTTGAAAATTTGAAAATGTGAACGTTTTATTTTATTTTTACATATTATCTTTATTATTTTTATTTTTCCTTTAAGTTTGTGTTCTTTTATTTTTCATAACATTTTTTACTTTATGAGATCTTTCTAATCAACACACATAAAAGAGTCAAGTCACAGCTCATTACACTAACTGAGTTTTTCTTTAAATGAAAAACCTACCTCTATTTTGCTTAAAATATTAAGTAAGTGGTGGTTGACTCCTCTGAATAGTCCTCTCATTCCTGTAGTAGGGTAACTTTCTTAAAATAAAAATCTATATCAAATTAAATGTGGACATAGAAATAAAATATTCTTCATCTTCTTACATTTTTCTATCTAATAGCAATCTTTCACAAATTGATGAATCTACTTCATAATTTTCTTAATCATGTATTTCATTCTTATCATAGGATCATGTTTGCTTTGTAGTTTATTCATCCCTATTTAATAGAGTCAATTTTCTTCTATTATGTTTGGAAGAAGAACGTATAGCTGAGCCTTTAAAGATTTAGAAAGGAAGCAAATTACAAAAATGAAAAGAGGAATAAAATAAACCAAAAATAAAAAGATGCAATGTACAAAAAAAAATTAAAAGATACACAAAGTGTATCAACTATAAAAGATGTGCAAAGAGTGACAAAATTAATAAAGAGGCACCAAATGAGCCCAAAATAAATTTCCTTTCCTTTCTTGTAAATCTTCAAATCTTAGAAAACCCATGTATCTAATGATATTTTCAATTCTTGACTTTGATAATCATGATTCATATTTCATCTTTATGCACTGATATTCTATTAGATATATTTTATAAAATAAGATGGAAAAAGATTAATTTTTGTTTATCATATTTTTTCCTTGAATTAAATTTTTTAGAATGTCATTTTATACCTATGCTTGAGTTGGGTTAGGTGAAGTCAATTCATTTCTCACTGAAGGATTTTTTTTTAAGAGGTAATTAATTTGCTAAAATTAATCGATTCTTCCTATGTGTGTTCTTTTAAAAAGAATTATTTTTGTGTTATTATTTTGAAATTATTTTATGGATTCTTTCATTGTTGATTGATTATTTATAAAAAAAAGTGTGGTTATGTGTTTTTCTTTTAACTTTTATTTATGTATTATTCTCTTTTTTTTAGTGATTATTTTACATTATTTTTAGAGCCTTCTTGATAATCACACACCACTATTTGATTTTTGTTCAAATTGTTCTGTACAATTTAATATTTGTTGTAACTCGAGCTTATGAGTTTATATTTTGGATGATAACAAAAATTATGGCTCACATTTCTATGTCTACTTGTATTTGCAATATATATTTATTTGTTTGTGTACTAACATTTCATGAATATCATGCTCCATCCAATAAAGATTCAAGACTCGAGATTGGGCAGAATAGGTTATTCTATAAATATTTTTGTAATATTCACTATTGTATTTTAAATTTCTCGAGTTAAGTCCTATAATGGTGTAAGCTAGCACAGTGACCCCGCAATCCAAGAAGATATATACTTTCAAGTAATGCCTCTATTTGCTTGAACTCAATTTGCCTTTATGTTTACTTTGATCCATGCTTATCATAAGGAGATCTTTCATTACTTTTTAGTGAACATGAGTTTTAGTGAGGATGAGAGTAGGATAAGATAATTTTTCCAAAAGAAATGGGTAGAGATCACTAAAGAAGATCTAGGAACTTATTTGCATCTAAAGACTCAAGGAATTAGAGCATACACTATGGCCTCCAAATTTATCTTTGATTGGTTTAAAATAAACAAAGTTCTTAGAGGGGTTGCTCAAGTTGATCACTTGGCTAGGGTCTATACTTTAAATCAAAATGCAAGAATCATTTAGAATATCCTTAGAACTTCAATCATTCCTAAGGCTGGTGATCGCATAAAAATTACTCCTCTTCTGTCCACTGTTACCTATCTAATCATGATTGGACAACCAATAGATGAAGCCCAACTCATTCTAGATTATATTTATAACCTTTATGAAATTGGGCATGTTCCTCATAGGAGGAAAAAGATATTTCTTTAGGACATCTATTGCCCTATATCTTAGAAAACAAGTACAACATTATTCATCCTAACACTCCACTTGAAATACCAATCTACTTCATTGATGCTTTGTTTCGAGCACTTTTTGGGAAGAATGATAATTAATTTGAGGATATTGAGGAAGAAGGGGGAGCACCTATAGCTGCTCATGGACCTGACTTTCAGGAGATGGTCTAGTGCTTTGATTGGTTACAGAGTCATTTTGATCAATGTTTTAATCAAATTCAGACTCACTTGAACCAGCAGGATGCACAATACCAGCAAGACATGGGTTGGATCTCAAGTCCGTTTGAATCAGTGAACACTAACGTAGCTATGATGAATAGTTATTTCTTTGTCTTCAACCAGCCTCCTCCTCCATACTAGGGCCCCTCAGAGTTCTAGATGTACTTCTTTTGTATTGTCTTTGCTTATCCTCTCCAGATGTGATGTTTTTTAGTGTTGATTTTTGTGTTTTGTGTACTTGTCTTTGTTTAAATTTTATGTTGATGTTGTTGATGTTATGTTAGCTTTGTTATTATGAATTGATATCCAAAGAGCTTCAATGTATTTGATCTTTAAATTGATATCAATAAAAAATGTCTTATTTTTTTAGTTGATTTTGTTCGTTGTTTGAAATGTGAGTTTGCCTATATGATAATCCTATCTTAATTGATCTATAAAAGTGTTATAAATTAACCTGCAATATAAAGTTAATTTCATTATGAAATTTAATTTTTCAAAAATTTAAGTTAACTTAAAACTCGATCAAGTTAAGGCTATCAATCTCATATTCTTTCTAGGCGAACAAAATTTAAATATTATTATTATAATTTTGATGTCTTATTATTTTTTATTTCTCTCTTCAAGTAATTAGAGAAATTTGAGTTTTTAGATTATTCATTTTGGAAAGATCAATTAAAAAAGGGGTATAAATGCTCAATGGTTCGCAAATTAAAAAGAGCCTCAAAATTATCCCAAATACAAAAAGATGCAAAAAGTGTGTCAAAAATATTTGAAAAGTTACGCAATGTTGCAAATTGAATATGTTCTTTTGTCTATCGTTTAATATTCAAATTCAAATCAATCTAATGTTCAATTATATTTTATATTAAAAACTGCAATTAACTAATCTTCATTTCGTCACTTTTGCAATAATTCTCCTTATCTAATTATCTAGAATGCTTCATGACCTTGATCTATTTTTCTTAAATATGTTATACTTTAATTTAAATGTTTTAAATTTTTCTTTTTTTATCTAATGGTTATTAACTTTGTTATTGCAATTATAGTTCAATCTCTTTCAAGATCAATTATTAAGGTTTCTCGTATGACTTCTTACTTTTCAACCTTCTTTTTCCCTTCTTTTTGTTATTGTCAAAAGGGTGAGTGATATTATTTGTGTTTGATGTTTTTAGGGGTGTTTGGTTTTTAGGGTTTTTGTGTTTTTTTTGTTTTTGAAGGTTTTTGTGTTTTTTATGATTTTGTCATTTGTATACAAAAAAAAATATGGATGTTTATATTCTTTAAGGAATTCCCTTATATTCATGTGTTTATTCCTTTAGGACGAGTTAAGAAGAAATTTAGGGTATTTAATTTTATTCGAACAATAATTGTTTTGCCATCATCAAAAAGAGAGAGATTGTTTGAGATAGTTGCAACTTAGTTCTTGATTGTTGATATTCTTGTAACATGTATGTTATTGATGATTCAAAATAATATTGCTTTAATTATTATTTCTCCTAATATATTTTTAATGCATTATTTTTCTATTTAAGTGTACTAACATTTCAGGGAAATTATACTCCAGATTGTTGAAGACTTCAAATCAGATCAGTTTAGGGTTTATTGTAATTGAAGTCTATATTTTTCATTTTAATTGAGTCTGAGAGTGTGTAATTATAATTGAGTAATTGTACACACACATTGGGGGAGAGTTTAAAATCTAATATTTTTAAATTAATTGTACTGTACGAAGTCTCTTGGACGGGATGATATGATCAGTTATTTTCCCCTTTGAGCAGTCAAACGAATAGGAAGTAGAAAATTTTTCTATGTATGGATCATACTATACGATCTCATAATTATGTGTACGCCGTCCAGGGTATGAATTGGACGGGTCCCTTTTCATTCTAACAAACTTGAAAATTTTTTGAACGGTTCATACCGTATAATGTCATCATTGTACATATGCCATCTAGGGTACAAATTGGATGGGTCTCTTTTAGTCCAGATGAACTTAGAAAACTTTTGAATTGTTTTTATAGTACGATGTTGTTGACCTCATTTTTGTATGAGGTCACTAAGGC
>NW_021318972.1:393137-443186 GCF_001605985.2 Dendrobium catenatum | reverse complement strand
AGAGAGAGATCAGCTACTAAAAGCCCCAAATCATAAAAAGAGCGTGGCCGTGTGTTTACTTTCTTTTCTGCTCATATACAACTGCTTGGGATAACTGCTTTTTTATATATTAATTGCTTAGGATAACCCTGCAGGTGAGTCTAGATTTTTATTTTTTTTGATATTAATGTAATTTGTGTAAGTGTTAAGTGTTGTGAAAGTTGATTTTCGAGGTTGGGATACATAGATCAAAGCTTGGATATCCAAAGAGGAAAGGATACCTTTAGGGAACACTCTTTTCCATTTGCAAATCCAATTTGGATCATACCTCCTCCTTTTTACCCAAAGAGGAAAGAGTGGCCTTCCCCCTTAGAGGGAAGTGCCCTCTTGTCCATTTGGGTAATCCACCACGAAGATTCCAAGAAGATTGAAGAAAAGGAGTCCAAGATGACGAGATTGAAGATTTGAAGATTTGAAGATGAGAGTATCACACTCAAATAACTTGCGTCATTATTAGTCTTGAAATCCGGGTTGTCAGTGGTGCCGGCCACTTTACTTTCTGCAAAACTCTGGTTTGTAATAAGCAAGAAATTTGCCTATGGATATTATTAATTAATTTATATTGATGTGATGATTTGATTTCCTTTAGGATTACTTGCTTTTACTAGTTTTTGGCGATTGTATGCCGCTTTTTGTTTTCGCCTGGATACGTGAGACTTCGTGAGGGGTGTGAAAGTTTCTATTCTTATAACCTTAAATGTCTAAAATTTAAGTGAGTCTATAACATAAGAAGAATAACGAATCTAGGGAATTAGCTGGGGATCGACCCCGGGTCGCATGCATATCTGCACTTCTTCTTTCTTGTTTTAGGACCTTCCCGCCTTCGGGTAGAGTCCGGATAGTCTGACCTATGATGACGAGGTGCCGGAAATGGGAAGTCCAGTCTTCTATAAAAATTATTTTAATAAGCTTGTTTTAAAATTTCAGCATACTTGATTGGAAGTTTGTTAACTAGCATGCATTGACTTAGATACAAACTTAAAGAGTCAAAATATTTTAATTGCATCAGTTTAGGCTATAGCACCAACATAAGTTGAAGGCCAATTAGGGAAATCTCTAGATGTCGGCCCCAACTCTCCGAAACCTTAATTACAACTGTCCCTACCACTCTTTATAAAAGACCGGACACATCTCTTTTAAATCGATAAGGTGGTTAGCTGGCTCCCCAATCAGGCCGGGGTAAGTCCAGACCTTGCACTGCATTAGTTAGGATCGGACGACTGTGGTCCATGTGTCCAAAATAGATTTAGGATCCGGGTGCAGTATCTTTGATCATAGACCCAAATTTCGGGATATAATCCCAAATTTCTATAAAAATGCTCATACTCTAATTAAAAATTTCCTTTCAGTCCTAAACATAAAGCCCAACACTTAGATTAAGTTGGGGCACTTCCGGATAGTTCTGGAATCTCAAAGTGTCCCCTACCTCTCTTCCTTGATTCTGTTAATAACTGCTCAATCTTGATCCATTCCCTTTTGATTTTCCAACAATTCTATTCATGCTTTGATATCACTCATAGAAATTCTAACAAAATTTCATTCTTTATTCTAATCGAGAGTTTTCGTAGGGGACTTTGTCTCCCTACGATGTAATTAACTACGAGGGCTTGCACTCGTAGGAGGTTTGGAACCCACACCCTGATTTTAAAATTGATTTTAAAACTTCACTAGATTTTTTTGGGAAAGTTAAAGAATGATCGTCGTCGTTGCATTGGAAGAATTATGTAGAATGGTGTCATTTCCCTTTGGGGAGATACATCCTTCTTCGATAAGGCTTTGATGTGAATGCGACGATCATACTACTTCTTGAATTTCTATTGGGTAGTTAAACTCTACTTTGTTCCTTCGGGGCATATGAAGTTTCTTAGGACCCGATATATATATTTCAAGATGAGTTTATCACTAATTTAAGTCTGAACACTGCTATGAAAAGTTTATCTTTGTCCCCGGGGGATATAATCCTTTCTAACGAGTTGATTCGACCCTTAGAATTAGATGCTCACCTTAATCTTAAAATCCCCAAAGAAGACTAATATTTTTAAAATATGTTTTCAAAATTCCACCAACAGATGTCATCATCATACATAAGCTATCCAGGGCATGAATTGGACGGGTCTCTTTTTGTCCGGATGAACCTAAAAATTTTGGTAACCAATCTTATCGTATGATGTTGTGATCGTATGTACGCCATCTATGGTACGAAAATATGGGGTCCCTCTTCATCCCGATGAAGGTGAAAAATTTTCTAACTTGATTTGTACCAGACTATCATTGTGTATGAAATCATTTAGTACCAATTCATAATAGGTTCGTATGCAATAGTTTTTGAACTGTTCATACATACGAACATACAATCATGCTGTACAATCGTGTATGCTCAAAATGGAAAATTTTAGTTTTCCAGACAGTTTTTCGTGTCTTTGATATAAAAGCTCCACTAAAACTGACAAAAAATAATCTTATCTTCGTGATTTCTCAAGAACAATTTAAAGAGAGAGTTTGGGAGAGATTTCTTGCAAGTGGAGTGTGAAGGGTTCAAAAGGTTACTCAAAGGTAAGGATCTCTTTGTATTTTTGTTGATTACTCTTGTTTTCTTCTTTCTAGTTTCACATGAAAAGATCTTTTGAGGAAGATTTAGTACTCAGCCAACACTTGAAGGGTATGAATAGGTGATGGTTCTCTACCAACACTTGGAGAGTATGAAAGGATGACGATTCTCTACCTACACTTGGAGAGTGTGAACAGACGACGGTTCTCTGTCGACACTTGGAGAGTGTGAACAGACAACGGTTCTCTGCTAGCACTTGGAGGTTGTGAAAGGATGATGGTTCTCTGCCACATCAGAGATTGGTGGAAGAGAGATTTTGTAAAGGCTTCTCTGCTTTGTTGTGGGGGAAAAAGGAGTGACACTTTGGTAATAGTACAATACCTAAAGTGGGAGTCTTCAGGGAGTGGATGTAGGTCATGTTTGACCGAACACTATAAATCTTTGTGTCTTTTAATTTTTGTAATTTATTTACTACAAGGTATTTATTGTGGTTGAAAAGTTTTATTTTAAAAACATAAATTAACTTTCTATGAATTTTAAAATTGATTTTCTATTTAAAAAATCCAAGAGAATTTTTAAATTACCAATTCACCCCCCCCCCCCTTTTAGTTAGCCTTGAGACAATAGCTTAGGTTTAACAACCTATATCGAATCAACACTCCCAAAAACCTATACCACCATAGAGTTATGAAGTCTTCAAATATTATCTTCTTCACTACCAGGATCTAGTTTTACCACATCGCCATGATTGGATATTTCAAAATTATTAGAAACTACCTTAATATTAGGCAATTTTTTCCACTGATTATGAAAGGGCTTTTCCATTATATTCAGTGTTTCAGGAATATTATTAAGTTCTGATCCTTTATCACATACATCATTTACTAATTCTGAGATACTTTCTGCTACCAAACTATTTTTCGATGGTATACCCATAGTAAAGAAACTATTAACTTTGAGGATCGAACCTATCGAAGAAGAAGCATCTTTATCCATAGTTTCTACCAAGATGTCCTTTTATTCATAAGTAGAAGTAGGTTTTTTAGGAGAAATAACCTCCACAATAATCTTCCCCTTACCTTCATAAGAATCACACATCAATTTGATTAGAACATCTTTATTCTCTCTTATCACAAGTGGAGCAGATGATAACTTTCTCCAAGCCTTTGCACTTTCTTCTCTACCAGATTCATCCTAATGATTGGAGGGGATGATCAACTACCGATCAATCCCTGCCATGAGTTCGCTAGAGGGATCCGAAAAACCCTCAAAGAGTAATCCAATGGAAATTTGAAATTTCTTCTCTCTCTAGAAATCCCACAACTTCTCTCCCTAGAAATCCTGTAACTTCTCTCTTAAAAACACTAACTACAGTCTAAATTTGAAAAAGCCTACGCACTAATGTAAGAAAAGGATTACATAGTCCTTAAGGGGACCTCAAGCTCTCTGCTGATCAAAAGATCTACAAGCATAAAATGAAAAATAAAACCTAAGAGCTCAAGTTCCCCACTACATAATAATACAAAATAACCTAGGTACATTCTACGGTGCTCAAGGGAAAGCACCCAAAAAAGTGGAGTAGAACAAAAAACATTAAAAGGCTTTAAACTATCATCCTCAGAACCAATCCTACAAGCATTAGCATCAGAGGGATCCTATAAAAAATTCTCATAGGAAAGAAGGATATAACAATAATATAAACCAAAAGTAATGTAAAGATATTCAAACCATTGAATCAGATAAGCATAATAATTGAACCAATTATTACAATATAACTCAAAGAAAATAACAGTAAGAAGGTAGCCACCAATGTCCATAAACAGCAATAAAACAACCCAAACCAACTTACAGTTGGAGCTCCTGGAGCATTCACAAAAACCTAGGCCATAATATGGAACAATAAGAGAATTAATATAGTAACCAGCTATAACCCAACCACCATAATACCAGTAGCAATCCAATAGATCTAGGCCAACCCATACATAACAAAACCAGTCCAATATCAGCCCTATCAGGAAGCAAAGCAATAAGGCCAAATACTGAAAGCAAACTAGCCAAAAAAATAGGCAACCAAGAACCACCAGGTAAGTCATGCCAACCAAAGCAATAATTCAAAACATAAGGGAAAACACCATAAAAACTCCTACCAAATAGGAAAAATAAATAGGGGACATAAAACCCCAGAAAAAGAAAGATAAAAGCCCAGAATATTCAGGTAAGGCAAACCCCAGCCGTCAGCCAAAGAACATTCCATCCAGTAGGAACCTAACAGGTCACGACCAACCCAGAAATAAAAAAAAAACATTCTAGTGCCGGCCCTACCAAGCACCAAGGCAACAAGGTCAAATAAAAGCACCAGGAATAGAAATACAAGTCCATATCATAAAAAGAAAGCACGTCATCTAGAAACAGATCAAAAGAACACTAAATGCCCAAGGAGTCAAGAGTCCAAGAACCAGCAAAACATAAAACTAAATACCCCCCCCCCCCAAAACAAACCCCCCCCCCCCCCCCCCGAACCGATAACCAGGAAGGGTCCATGAATAACTGAGAAATAATAAAGTCATCCAGATAGAAAAACAATAGCAGGTAAAACCCCACGTAGGGCCACCAAAGAACAAAAACTAGCCAAAAAATACCTTATGTTCAAACATAGGGAATACCAATAAAATCAAGTCTATAAAGACCTTTCAGAGCCATAGGAAGGTTGGACCCACTAAAATTAGATTAGCACTCTAACCCATGCCCCCAATTATTAATCTAGGTATAACAAGCTTTTCCACTTTTAAAGATATGACAGAAAGAATAATTCAAGAATATCAACAAATTCTTGATATCCCTCACGTGATAAAAAAGATCATGATTGCAAACTGAATCATCATTAGAATCTAAGAAATTAAAAATTATAATCATAATTAACCTCAATAATAACATTAGTTAAGTTAAGAGAGATACACAACCTTAAACCATAAAAAATAGCCAAGGTAGTAGCATAAAAAACATCACCATTCTGTAAGGTACCAGCAAAGGCCATAATAAGAATACCATCACTATCTATGATAACCCCACCATAGCCCACTGTAGAATCAATTCTAGCACCATCCACATTCATCTTATAAAAATTAATGCGGTGTTTGATCCAATAAATTATTCTAGTCTTTGGCAATATGACCTTCCTCCCAATTAAGATCATAAGCAGGAACAACAAAAGAAAAAATTTTAAATGTCTTGGCAGAGATCAGTTTAATAGAGAAAAGGGCCAAAATCTTATCTTTAACATTCTTGATAACCTTAAAATGATTCATATGAACACCATTAAAGATAAAATTATTCCTATCCAACCAAAGATACCTTAAAATGATATATAGAATGAATAATATTTCTAATGTGCCCTTCAGTCTTAATGAACCAAGCATCAAGCATTGACTTTAGGGATAAATGCATATTAAAATAATTCAATTGAAATATGTCATCAAAATAAACCCAAGTTTTAGTAGCAACAGGGCCAGAAATAAAAACATGATGCATATTCTATATATGGTAACAACATTGGCACTTGGAAGGCAAAATAAACATTTATCCATGAGATTATCATCCATCAGAATGAATGTATGCAGGATTCTCTAGATAAAAATAGCCACAGTAGAAGAAATACTCTTATGCAAAATCATAGAGAAGATATTCTCAATATTTTTCCTAGATCTAAAAGCATGCCAAGCATTCTTTAACTGAAAACCACCATCTTCAGACAAATCACATAAGATAGTTTCATTAGAAGCCGTATTGATTGGAATATTCAAAATTTTATGATTAATAAAATCAAGGATAACATTAGAAAGTTTCTCATAATCCCAATAATTATTAGTAAGGAGGGAATTAACATTAATAGTCATAATGGAAGAAGAATTCATAATGGAATCAATAAACTATTTACCCAACCAACAATTCTTCTAA
The DNA here is from genome assembly GCF_001605985.2 of Dendrobium catenatum. Taxonomy (NCBI): domain Eukaryota; kingdom Viridiplantae; phylum Streptophyta; class Magnoliopsida; order Asparagales; family Orchidaceae; genus Dendrobium; species Dendrobium catenatum. Next base: position 436,645 of record NW_021318972.1, on the reverse strand, counting down.
AATAACACATTGCCATCCCTAAGCCCCCAATAAATGAAAGGGTCAACAGCCCACTTAATCTTGCAAAACCTCTGCCACAATTTAGAATCACCTTGATTAAAAGAACAAGTAGTAGGGTGCTTACCAACGCAGTACTTAACAAACATAAAATTAGCCCAAAGGCTCACTTTAACATGAAAATTGTACCAAAGTTTAAAAGCGAAGGCATAAGCCAAGTCTATCATACTTTTGTAACCTAAACCCCCTTCAGCCATAACACCACATCATTTATCCCAAGCAGCCCATAAAATTTGTGAGTTGCAAGAATTACCTTTCCAAAAAATTTTTTTGGTAAGTTTATGCACTCTATTAAAAACCTCTTGAGTTGGCAACATAATTTTAAAGATATAGACTGGCAAGGACAAAAGAACACTTTTAGCAAGAGTTAATCTACCACCAAAGCTCAAAAAATTAGAATTTAAATATAAAAGCTTATTCTGAACAGAGGTGATAAGATCATCAAAAAGAAAGTTTTTCTTTCTTCCTTTAAAAAGAGGAACCCCGAGATACTTAATGGGTAATTGACCATGCATAAAACAAGTTAATTCTTGAATGGCCATATACGATCATTAATAATTCTCTTGAAAGAAATAAAATAACTTTTGTTTTTCTTAAGAGATAAGTCACTAACCATTTGAAACTGATAGAAAAAATCCATATGCGTATAAATCTTCTTAACAAAAGCATTCATAAAAATAATAAAGTCGTCAGTAAAACATAAATAAGAGATGGAAAAACCACCCAACATTCTGAAATCAAAATGGGAGTATTCTCAAAAAGATTGGAAAGGCCTCTCGATATAAATTCAGTAGAAATAATGAAAAGAGCCAGAGAAATATGGTCACTCTGTCTTAAACAATGAGAAGATTTAAAATACCCATTATTTGACCCATTAACAATAATAGATAAGTAGACACCTTCAATACAATTTCAAATAAGCTTAATAAAGATCGAATTAAAACCAAAAAGCTGCAAAATATTATAAATAAAATTCTAATCAACAATGTTATCAGCCTTGGCAATATCCAGCATCAAAATGAAATTACCCCCTCTCACCCTAACATGTAGGTCTTGGCAAAAATCTTGAGCCAACAAAATATTATCAGCAATGGCCATCCCTTTCACAAACCAAATCTGAGAAGGGAAATAATTATAGAAAAAATAGAGGTTAAATGATTCATGAGAATTTTAGAAATTAATTTGTTAAAAAGGTACAAAGACTAATAGATGTAAAATCATTCTAAGTACTAACATAGTTGTTTTTGTTAATAAGCACAATAGAAGTAGAAGTAAAAAACTTAGGGATACAGTTACCAACAAAGAAATCAAAAATAGCAGAAAAAGTTCATTATTAATAATATGCCACAACTTTTGAAAAAATTGAGTAGTAAAACAATCAGGCCCAACCATAGAATCATTATTCATACCAAAAAGAGTTTCTTTAACTTTTTCAAAAGGAGGTATAGAAAGAAACTCATTTTCCTCTTGAGAAATAAGGCTAGGAATTATTAAATTATCAATCCAATTCAAAATAAAATTCTTATTGAGATGATTTTGAAAGACCTGAACTGCTAAATTAGTAATTTCCATAGGATCCTCAGTCATAGTACCATCTTCTCGAAGAATTTTATTGATACAATTTTTAGCCCTTTTACTCTTGACTAAGGCATGGAAATATTTAGTGTTATTATCACCTTCATCTAGATTCTTAGCTTTTTTTTTTGTTTCCAAAAAACCTCTTCTTGCGCTTGTAATTTAAAAAGGCATTCCTTGGCATTTCTTAATAAAAAGAAATTAGCAATAGAGGGATCAACTATGAATATTAGATTCAGAAGTGTTCACTTGCTCCGTAGCTTTCAAAATATTGCTAAATAAGTTTTTAAATACTTTATGATTCCACTAATTTTAAACCTACTTAAGCCTTTTCCACTTAAACCAAAGTCTCATCATGCCAAAGCTAGAATAATATAGATGCAACGGAGCTTGCCAATAATTCTAAACAACATCCAAGAAAGAATCATGAAGTAACAACATATTTTGAAAACTAAATTGAGGAGAACCATTAAATTGTCTAAAATCTAGGCTAATTAGCAAAGGGGAGTGGTCAAAAAGAGTCCTGCTAATATGTTCAATGGTAATAACATTAAAAGAATTGAGTTAAGAATCATTAAAAAGAATATGATCCAAACATTGCCATAAATGACCCCTATTCCAATTGAAATTGTTACCAGAAAAACTAATATCAACAAATTACACTCCAAAATCATGTTACTAAAGTCCTCCATAGACCGATAGGAAGGGGAAGAGCCTCCTATCCTCTCAGAAGGATTAGTAATAGCATTAAAATCACCACCAATAAGCCATGGTAAATTACAAATGCTCTGAAAATATATGAGCTGATCCAAAAGAATTTTCCTAATATAACAAGTAGAAGCAGCATAAACAAAGTAAGCACAATAATGGAAATTAAAAGCCTCCACATTACGATGAATAACTTGGGTAAAGTCACTAATAACAATAGTTTTAATAGGATCCTTACAAAAAACCCAAATTTTATTAGCCACATTCAAAATAGCATATTTAAACCCCAAAAACTAAGAGTTACTAATTAACTTATTAGGAAAAATAAAAGGCTCAAGCAAAATAAGAATAGAAGCATTGTAAACCTGACAAAGGTTCTTAACTCTTAATTTAGTAGAGCGACAACCAATGCCCCTAAAAATTCAAATATTGCACTTAAACATAAAAAACAAAAATAATGAGGAGTATGTGAGTGGGTGGTTCTAGGAGAATATAACATAATATTCTATTTCTTCCTGCCTCTTTTACTATGAAACTTAATGTAACTAGTATCAGTGTCATCTTTAGCAAAACATTTAGCCATAATATACATATCCTCGGTATTAGTGAAAGCATCACTATAAGAGTGCAATTTTAAAAGAATCTTACTATCATCAGTCAAACCTTCCTAACATACCTCCTGCTCTAAGCTATAGGCATCCTCACAATTGATTTATCTTTGCCAACATCACCATCCACCATATCATTTTGTACTTCCTCATGAGCAACATTAATAGAATGATTAGAAGCCATATTAGTAGGCATATTCTTAACCATCATAGAGTCCATATCATTCAAGTTATTGCTAGAAACAAATAGAATAGTATCAAAAGAAGAAAAAATATTTTTGATTAATAGTACTATCTAGCCTTTGCTCATCCACATCTTGACCATCTATATGCAAAGAATCAAAAGAGTTAACTTCCCGATCACAATAAGGTTCAGGAGTAGAAAGTTCCTATATAGATTTTTCAGCAACCTCCTGCACCTTAGCAGTAGGGCCCACAATAACTTGAGTAATATTATTCTCCAAAGTATCTTGCAGATTAGGACATTGCCCTCAACCATTAAATTATGAGCCACATTATTAACATCAATCAAATGACCATCATTTCCATTCAAAACTTTGGATGAAACTTTCTCCTTACTGAGATTAGGATGCAACCTAAAACACTCATTAACCCCATGACCATGCATCTTAGAATGAGAATAAAAAATGGGTAGGTCTTTAAATTCCACCTTTGGAAATAGCCATTTAATTTTGAACCTAACCAAATCTCATTCGTATGTTTCTTAGAAACATCCAACTAAACTAAAACATGAGCTACTGAAGGCCTAGAGATAGACATAGTAGCTTGGTTGGTTTGTAATGGTTTACCAAAAAATAAAACCAATCCAAATAAAATTTGAGAGTTAAAAAAAATGCACGCGTAAATTTGAGAAAATAATCCACATAGGCGCTATAGGAGATTCAGCACGCACATCAAAATTTGGTGACCATTTAAGTAATATTATTTGAAAAGCTTATATATAATACAATCTCCTTGAGAAAATGCAACTATAATCAAGATTGTTGGTAAGTTGTCTCGCAATATGATGCGGATCCAGCAAAATAATGTAAAAGGAACTAGAAAGTTAAAGGTTCAAGAAAAACTTTTGAATCACATCTAAATTTGGACGACGAAGAATAAACTTACCAACTAAGGTGAGAGAAAAGGCGCAGCTAGCTGTATGCACAAAATCGTCAAATATTAGGGCAGGACAACCCTTAAAGGAAGTATGCACAAAATGAACCTTAGCAGAAGATGAAGATGAACCTGCCAAAATATCCTTAAATGAACGAGTTTTACCATCTGGGAATGAAGATAGAGTTGGGATAGATGACATCGGGGACATCATCTCCCACCACTAAAAAAGACCAAAAAAACCACAAAACTGAGTGCAAAAAATAATGAGAAAAAGCGGAGGGAAGAAGAAAGCATGAAAAAACCACTCCAATAAAGCCATGAGCGAAGAGAAGAAGTAGAACCGAAGGAACACTAAGATCGCCTCAGAATCTCCTAGAATGCCAGAGAGCTATTGCACATTGAATTATTGAGGATGTAGCTCTTCAATGTGCTTAATAAATTAGTTCTATTATTGAAATATTTAATTTGAGAAATTAGGACTTTTTATTTTTAAATTAAGTTAACACTAATAATCTTCAAATTATTACATGTCATGAGTGACCTGAAATAAAGTTTACATGGGTTTGGAGTGATTTAGAATTTTATTTTTATTCTTTTAATAATTTCATTAATTTATTTATGTTATTTACATTATTTTTTATTTTTTTTTTCTTTTGATGCTTTCTGATGAGCATTTTAGTTTTGATTCATTGATTTATAGATCTAGGGTTGAATGCTTTTTACTTATCTTTTTTTTATTTTGTTTTTTAATGATTCATTGATTTTTTTGGTCATTTATATAGGGAAATTAGTGTTTGATAATTAACAAATTAAATGAAGTCCAATTAGCTTAAATTTGAATCCTATGTCAGTGATGATATAAGGTTTAAACCCCACCAACTTTATACCATCAAAATCATCCTTGTGTTTATAGTGAATTTCGAATGTAAATATATATCTATTATGGGAAAATTTTACATGCAACTACCTAAAATTTAAATTCCCAATATCACAATTTACATAGTCAGCTGAGCTTACTATTCATGCACTATTCAAATAGCCCATCTAATTAGGTATTTAAAATAGAGTTGGACCCTCTTATAATACAATACTTATTTAAGTTGTTCATTTAAAGATCAGAAAACTATGATATCCTAGTTTAAAAAAATAGAATGAAAGCTAAGACCTTATATGGTTCAATCATAGCCATTTATCCAATTCAAATAACTTGAATAGGCATAATTTCATCGTTAAACTCTCACTCTAGATTTCATCCATAAATACTTATTCCTTCAATCTTGACAACTTACTGGATTTATGTTTCTCAAAATGATCCCAAATAATAAGTTTAGAGTAAGAACTTAATATATAAAGGGTGAATAGTCCTATATAAAAGGTTTTATTCATACTTGACCTAACCTAGAAAAAAATGTGTTGCATTTGTAACTTACCTCTATCAAAAACTAAACTGTTGAGGGTTTTAATATAATTGATTTATTTAGACTCGACGATGGATTTATCCTCATATTACTGAGGGAGGGAAATAGTGGATAAAAAATGGATGTTCGGTAGAATTAAGCTAGTAGAAGCTTCATTTACTTCACACATAATAGGCTATGGTTCACTTTGGAGATTGGAAATAGAATTAGACAAAATATTTTGAAATTATTTTTTATGAACCTCCCTTTGATTAATGTAGGGTTATTATTAGGTTGTAGCTTGCTAAACCAAACTCAAATATTGGCCAGGTGCTACCAAGCTAAGTAATTTAGTTAGTTAGGAATGACCCAATAGGTGTCTAGTATGTTTCTAGAGAATGCAACCCCTAGTTGGTAGTTGTATGACTAATTATAGCTAAACAAATAAAATACGAGTCACTTTCTTAGAATTCCTACAACCTTAGGTAGCCACCTCACCTTTAGTGAACATAACAAGTGTTTAGTCGGTTCAAAAACAAAATGTTTGAGTTAGTTTTCTTTGCCTTTAATCATTCTTTGTTAGAAAATTATTTAAGGGAATTCATTTTTTTTAACATTTGGTTTATCCTAAAGAGATAATGTAAGTCATATCATGGGCTGGGATGGCTAGATTCATTTTATGAAGTCTATATGCTCCAATTGCATACATTGGCTTAATTTAATTTTACATGTAGAGTGAATTGGCTTATTTAAACCCATTCTAGTTGACTTGGGTTGCCTAATTGGACGTGGGCCTACGGGTTTTTCATGCTTTGGATGATGGTTGGGCATCAAATTTACTTGTTTGATGAGTTTGGAGGTCATGAGATAACATAGAACACTTGAATTGAAGATTGAGTCCCTTATGGATAACTTGGTCAACTTAGGTTGATTTGGCCAAACATTATTGACCAGGCCTTAGGGTTGGTCTCAATTTGGTTCAAATGATATTTGGAGTTTATAGGAGGTGATTATATGTTAAGCCATGGTGCCCATGCCATGAATTGTATGTATGGGTCATTTAGGTCAATTTTAGGTTCAATAAGGTTTAACCCATGGGCCACCAAGGGACAAATTGAGTTTAAATATGTATCTTTGGATGTTTAAAAGAATTAAGAATCTTTGTAGGGCTTCATTTAGCACATATACAACATTGAAGAGTTTAGATCAAATTGGTTCTTCATAGTCCTAATAACCAATCATGGTCAATAAAGCTCAATCAAAGGTCCATATGGATTTGAACGTGATCATTAATGATTTTAGGATGCCTTGGGGCTAAATTTAAGTCTTTGATTATAGTTTACATAATGCTTCATGCATATGAATGTTTTAGAGTTTGAGGGTTCATTTGGTCAAATTAAGTTAACCTACGTTAACCATGTTGAAACATGGACACAAATGGGTTCAAATAATTGCAATCTTGATTATTTATTTATTTAGGCCATTTTTAGATGTCACCAAGAATTTTTGAATTATTATGCCATGTAGATGGGCATGGATTATAAGTACATAAAGGTTTTAAATTCATGGTTGAGTTTTTAAGTTTTAGTATTTTGAAGGGTATGGGGTATCCAAAATGTCTAGGGAAGCTCTTAAAAGGTGTGTAATCAAAATGTGAGTAACTAAGCACCATTACAAGGGCTTCACCTAGGGCCTTTACAAAGTTAAATATTTCCCATGGAAGAGGGAAAATTGAAGGCTTCTAGTATTTTGAATTATTTAATATATAAGATGCTTGAATGATTAAGAAAGATTGAAATTCATTGAATAATTTAATTAAATTTAATTGAATGTGATTGAGGTATTTAAAATGATTGATCGTCATGATTAATTTAAGTTGATTGAACTTGAGTTTAATATTTAGAAAATTATTGAACTATTAACAATCATTAAAAATCACTTAAATGAATGATATTTGAATTTTAATCATTATATATGATTGATTAATTAAAGTTTAATGATTGAATGTTTAAAGTTTAATAGTTGATAGATTGAACTTAATTAGATATGGTTGTGAAAGTTTAAGTAAGGTGGTTAAACCTTGTTTAACATCCCAAGGCACACAAAGAGGGGGGAAGGGGGAGGTGAATTGGTTATTTAAAACTTTCCTCAAAGAACACCTTTTTGAATTTTAGATTAAACACAAATGCAAGAGGAAGAACTTAAAAAAAAAAAGTTATTTTGCTATTTTGATTTTTTTAACAATAAATAAAATTATAAAAATTTATGTATTTTATTTTTAAATTTTCATTTTCTCTTCCAGTAACAATCAACAAAACCAAAGCTTGATAATCACAACACAGATTTGTAGGAATAATAATCATGAAATACACTAAAATGCAAGAAAAATAAAATGCAGTAAATAAAGTAGAATGAGCACACAAGATTTAATGGTGGCTCAGTTAAAACATGACCTACATCCAATACACAAAGTCTTCCTCTCCGGGTATTGCACAAAACCATTAGTTTCTCTCCTTTATGCCTCAAACCAAGGTGGAGAACTCCTTACACAATCTCTTCTACCAACCCGGTGTGGTGGGCTACTAATATCCTTTTTCACCATTCTAGTGAAGGTAGAGAAACATGGAATTCTTTTTTTCCCTCCTGGTGAATGAAAAGAGTCTGATGATCTTCAGCCTTAAAACTTTTTCTCTCTAGAGTAGTTCCAAGAAAACAACAAAGCCACTGGAGGAATCAAGGAGAAGGCCTTCTTGTAGCAACTATGTAAAATCTCCTCACACTACTTCTCCCTCTCTCGCAACATCACGTTATCTTTCTCTAATGAACTAAGACCTTACAAAGCTCTCTCTCTCTCTCTCAGAATCCCTTCAACAACCAAAGATTTATTAAGGTTCTCTCTAAGAATCCCTTCAACAACCAAAGATTTCTTAAGGTTTTAATAAAAAATCTTTTATACAAGTCTTAAAAAAATCTAAAAATTAAATTCTATCAACTCTAATCATACAGTATGATTGAGGTCTGTATAGTATAATTAGTTTAAAAAACTTGAGTTCATTCATTATAATGGAATAGTACTATAAAAAATTGTTCAAGTTTTATTTACCAATCATATAATATAATTTATAGATCACACGGTATAATCAGTTTAATTGTCTTCAGATCATATAAGATGATCTTCAGGAAGATCAAAGTCTTTTTAATTAATCATCCAATATGATTTCATGAAACTATACAATTAGTTCAAAAACCAAGATTTCTTCCAGGATGATCGAATTTCATTCTTACCTATCGTATGGTACGATCCACATCTTATGATATGATCTTCCTTATTAATAAAACCATTATTAAAATTACTAATAATGGGGATTAATTTAAGAATGTTTTCAAATATAGCATTGTATGAATGTATTTGTATATTACAATAAGTTAAAAATTTGATAGGTGGCTATAGTTTCTAGGTTAAACAAATCGTACAATATGATTATGTTTGTAATGTATGATCAGTTTAAAAATATTAATTATAGAATTAACCATTTTAGTTAATTTTTTTTACTAATTGAATATACAATACAATCTAGATTTTAGGTATGTTTAGGTCAAAATAAAATTTTAAATTCATTTTCTCACTCCCTAATGTATATGTTCACAATCGCCAAAATAGTATATACCATTACATGACTTTGACTCAAGAAATAAAAATAAAGAAATGAAGGTTATATAATCTTGTAAACATCATCCATTTATATCCAATCTTGAACCTTGAGAGTTCTTGGATGGTGTATCATGTACCTAAATTATTAGTACAAAGAAAAAGCAGATATTCAATATAAATGCTAGGAGAAGTATAGATTCAATCTATAATATTAGTTATCATCCTAATCACATGCTTGAGATCCCAAATTGAAACACATTTATTAGATAACAATCAGTAAAAATTTGAAAAACATTTAATGATTGATCATGCTTTAATGATTAATGTTTGAATCAAGATTAGAGGTTTAATGATTGAACATAGTGGTTTAACATATAAATTGTATTGATTTTAAATGATGTTTGAACATTAAATAGTGATTAATCAAAAAGTTGAATAAAGCATAATTTATAATGGTTAAAGGATAAACCTCACTTATAAATGATATTGGATATCTACACTAATACAATGACACAAGTCTATAAAAAGTAAAAAATGCATATTAATTTTCATCAAACTTTTATCGTAAGGCATAAAAAAGTATCAAGTGCATTGAGAAAAATGATCTTCAAACAAAAAGCATTCTTTTGGACTTTTGTACTTGAAGGATTATATTATTGACTTTTATAACTCATTATAATATGTAACTTTATTGATTAGTATAAATTATTTGGCATTTTGCATAGTCTAGTTTTAAAAAAAATGTATTGTTTTAGTTGTGTTTGTATATAGAAAATGCTGAAAAATTATAGAAAAATCTAAGGAGCTGATAGTGCCATAGAATTCAACGAAAGAATGTCACAATTTTACCTTCAATACCAGTGAGGCACCACAAATCAAACATTACAATGCAAAGTAATTTATTTTCCAACACTACAGTGTCAACGAAGTCAGTGTTCAGTTATTACCAATATCATGGCTTCAAGAAAATAGCTTGGTAGCACTGAATTCTCTATTTTTAAATGTTGTGATGCCATAATTTATCATGCCTTGGCTTAATTTTTTACACTTGACCACCGTAGTACTCGAATGAAAAGTGCTTCATCAATGTTATAGTTGTAATTTCTAAGGGTCCATTCTATCTATAAAAGATGTGACTTTTCACTGAGTAATTGTTCCATGTTAGTAAGTACCACGGTGAAGAAATGGTTTTAAAGCCATGGTGTTAATTCACTTCAAGGGTGCCGTGGTGCCACTTTTTAAGATTCACAATACTAGATGCCTTTTTGGGTTATCTTATAAATATTTATGATTATATATTTATAAGAGTGTTCACTTACTTGTGTTAAATTCTGTGTTTCCTAAAGTACTTATATACTTCCCTCTTAGAGTGAAATCTAGAGAGGCTCGAGGAGTATAAGATACAACCATTTGGAACATTTAGCGTTTCTTTCATGAAGAAACTTTGTATGTTAAGGGAGAAGTGTAAAAGAGATATTTTTATCCTTAATGGTGATATTGCACTCTAGTATTTTCATTATTCCATGATTTTAAGGAAAAGGATTTTTTCCTTTTATTTATTTGATGTCAAACTAATTCTCTTCTTTTGGATTGATGATGTAAAGTGCATATTAAGTACTAATGAAGACTCTTGTTCTATAAATATTAAAAGATGTTTCCAATTTTATCTTGTTATTAATTTAATGAACATAGTATTGATATGTGTTGCTAAAACATAGTTTGATGTATATCCTTAGCGAATGAATACAAGAAAAAAAGGAATTTTAAGATAGAATGTTTGCATGTCTATATATATGATGTTAAATGTTCTATATTCTTAAGGAGACACTATAACTATAAATGGTTTTCAGATATGCTTTTCACCTCTACAAGCTTTATAGAGATTTAGTGATACATATACTAAAAATCAAATCAATAATTAAGAGTTTCATTAGTATAGATATAAAATTTATATTCATTAATCCAAAATACTTTAATTAAATATTATATCCAATAATTTTATTTTTATTCAGTGATAGAATCTCCAAAATTATCATTTTTATTTTAGTAGGATAATTATTATAATTAAAGTAAATAATAGTAGTTTGTTACAAGTAAGCATACCTCCTTATGGGTTCGACACACTACTTTTTCATTTTATCCTCTGATATGACATGCATACTTATATATATTAAGTGGGTTTTATTAGTTCTTATCTCAAAGAAAACCTAAGCATTATTTAGGGGTGAGAGAGTCGTACTTTTATACAATTCAATGGTTCCTTCCATAGTCCCCATCATATTTTTGTGTGCCATTACCGGGGAAGTATTTTTCTTTCTATAATTTTAACTATATTGTTGAATTAATAACATAGTTAGACTAATTTTTATATTTTATTTTTTATTGCATATTCATGGTTCTATGCTTTATAGACATAGGAAAAAAAACTTTGTTGTTTGGCTCTAAAATAGAGAGAAAATAATAAAAAATTTTGAAAAACTAAAAAGATTAAAAAAGTATCTAAACCTATACTAATAAAGATCATGCCATACCTCTTAAGGATTATGTTAACCCTTAAGTAGATGGAATTCATCTGGGTATTAATATACCTATGATCCAAGCTAACAATTTTGAATTAGCATGCCATAATTTAAATGCTTAAAAATTCTTTGTTTGGCGGAACTCTTGTTGATGATCTCAATTTACACTTAGCCTCATACTTAGAAGTTTGTTCAATATTAAAGAATAATGGTATCATTGGTGATGCTATTAGACAGATAATTCCTATTTTCTTTAAGAGATAAAGCTATTATGTTGTTGAATTCCTTACCCCAAGGTTCTATTACCACTTGGAATGTGTTAGCTTATAAGTTTCTTGCAAAGTAATTCCCACCTTTAAAGACTGTCAAACTAAAAAATGATATCACTTCTTTTACCAAGTTTGAAGGAGAATTAATTTGATAGAGTTTGGAGAGATTTAAGGAAATGCTTAGGAAATTCAGTCTATGATTTACCTGATTGGTTGGTTATTCAAATATTTCTCTAATGGATTAGTAGGATCTTTTTGACCAATCATAGATGCTACAGTTGGAGGATCATGAATATCTAAGTCATTTCAGTAAGCATAAGAATTAATAGAGGAAATGACTACTAATAATTTCAAGTGGCCTACTAATATGGTAAACCTTAAGAGAGTAGCAGGAATATATGAATATGATGCTTTGTCCATGTTAAATAAGTCACAGTAATACCTAAGAACTTTAGCATAATAAGAGTAAATTTAGAATTAGGAAGTAAATCATAAATGTAATTGGAGGATCAAAATTTAATAAAAAATAATAATGTGCAAGGGATTGAAAATATTAATTTAATTTAAAGAAAAAATAAACCAACTCCAATATATATAATATAGAAACCATCATAATTTAATTTATTTAAATAATGTTTCAAGTAAAAATCACGAAAACTAAATTTTAAAAAATTAATAAATAAATTTAAACAATCCTTAGTAACTTGTTGTTGATCTAAGACATATATATTTCAAGATTAAAAAGTCACATCTATTTTCCCTCTCTTCATTGCACTCTGCACCTCTGGCGGCTTGGTTCTTCCTATTCTTCAAGTGCGATCTATTTGGTTTGTGGTTTTATACATTGTTTTTGGTTTTGCTTTTTGTCTTTGCTCCTAGGGCCTTTTCGCCTTAGGATTTTGTTTCATTTTTTCATCTGATGGCTTTGGTTCCATCTAAAATCTCATTGAATCCTTAGGGTTATCCTTCTGTGGCTTAGGAGGCTCCTAAGTTTGGTTTTTTTATGGAAATGATAACTCATCTTCTCCTAAATCTCAATCCTTTTGTGATTTTCTGGTGGATGGATCATCTTCGAATGAGCAAAGTTTTTCTTTTATGAAATCCTCAGTTAAGGGTTTTCCATATTTACTAATTTTTTATGATGATATTATAAAAATTGCTCCTCATTATCATTTTACTTTAGTTTGTAAGTATTCTATCCGTAGGCCCAACCTTGATGCCTCTCACCTCTTCTTTACTAACTTGCAATTATTTGTTATTTTTTTTTATTGGCTTGTTAGATGCTTGTAACATTGCTATTTAACTATCTATGATTTAGATTATAGTCTTGTTTTTTCTAGAAGAACTTATTACATAAATAATTATAAAATATATTTCCTGAAATGGTCGCCTTATTTTGATATTAAAGAAGAACCTCTTATAATACCTAATTGAATTTATTTCCCCAACTTACGATTACATTTTTTTTAATCCTCACATTTTACATGCTTTAGGTTCAATTTTTGGTATGCCACTACAATCATACCAAGCCACTGTTGCTCGATCTAGGCCTTTAGTGGCTAGGATTCTTTTGGAACTTGATATCACTAAGAAGCATCCTAAGGAAATTTGGCTTGGTTCTAAAAAATTAGGTTATTTATAGAAAGTGGTATTTGAAAACATCCCAGATTGTTGTGTGCATTTCATGGTCCATGGACATTCTTTTAATGTTTATTTTGTGGCCCGTCCAATTATCAAGAAGAATATTAAGAACTCTAAGCTTATGGTGGAATCAAAAGATGGGGAACCATCAAATAAATAAACTTATTTTCTATATCATGTTGATTCTCATAATTTGAATATTGAGGAACCAAAGGCCTTTGATAATGACTTGTAGATTGAACCGTCTGAAGAATCCATTAGGGAAGTTGAAAACTTGATTGTGGGTAATATTGATATGATCGAGGGACTTAATGTTGCTTATTCGGTTGTGCCCTTAGAAAGGGAAAAATTGGATGTGGAGAAGAATCAGGATGGGAAGGATAACAATATGATTGAAAATGTTGATGATAAGTTAAAATATCAAACGCAATGTGCTCTAAAATAGGATACTAGCGATTATGATGCTACAAATATAGAGAAATTAGTCAAGAACCATTCATTATCTATTGATTAAAAGGCATCTACTATGGAAGAGGGTTAAATTGGGGCTCATGAGTCTTTCTCCCATAATGACTCTCAAGGGGTAATAACAATATCTCTTTGTCATCACTAGATGGGTTTGCAAAGATTTTTTATGAATCTTTTATAAAAGTTATGGCTGCAAATTTATCTTTTGGACTTTAAGTTTGAGATGAAAGGGATCCCTCTCATGCTTATACTTTGAATTTTTATTTTTTTGGGTGAAAAGTTGGAGCTTAAAGTATACCTTTTAAGATTTTCCCTTTTTTAGGGTGCTGGCTTCTAGCCACACTAGATTGTACCTAGGTAATTTTTTTATATATATTATTTTTTATATGTTATCTTTTGATTGTTGGCAAATTGAGCTCATAGGTTTCGTTTTAGTCTTTTTTGTAGCTCTTTTTAGCTGTAATGAGCTCGAAGTCCTTATTTGGGACCTTGTAATTTATTTTTAACTCAATGCATAAGCCCCTCTATGGGTTTTCCTAAAAAAGAAAAGGAACTCAGTTTGGAAGTACAAAATCATTATTGGATGAAGTAGTGATGTTATTAGGGACTTAATTACAAAATCATAATATTTATGTTAAAAATTTTGAAACATTATTAAGTCAACTTACAATTTTAGTAAGTAGTAGACCTCTTAGATCATTGCTTAGAAATATTGATGTTAACCAAAAGGAAAAAGAAAAAAATACTAGAAAAAATCATTTAATTAATGTTTTTAATGTACTCCAGCCATATTGATAATATATGCAAAGTTTTACTGAAAAATATAAACTAAGCCTAGTTAGGAAGAAACCTAATTTTTTTAATTTTTATGATCTTGGAGGATTAGATCTAGTAATAATGAGCATTGGTGATATTCTAAAAAGAATTGAGACTGAAGGATCACAGCAACTCTATTTATAGTGCTGCTACACTCGATCATGCCATAGTAGTTTAAAATTCAAACCTTGCCACCACTGCGTCCATGAAAACTATAAAAAAGGGTAAGTTAAATGTTTAATTTTCTATCCGTGATAGTTTTTCTTGAGTGAAATGTTGTTGAGTGTCCTTCCTTCCATTTTAAAATTTTAAAGAAATGGGTTAAAATAAGCAAAAGTATTCATCCTAAAAAAGAAGTGAGTGCACTTAAGCAATAAAGATTCCTTCTCTATTTCAAACATCCAAAGTTCAGCAATAGTGAATAAACAATAAATTCAAAAATGAAGTTTATGATGATACAAAAATGTATAATGTTGAAATGAAGAAGATACAAAGGTATAAAGTTATATATGATGATTTTTTTCCTATTAAAATATTTTTATTTTAATTATAAAAGGATATATTACCATGCAAAAATTAAATATGGATGGACTATCCCTTTTACTATTATTAGAGTGTATACTAATTACTGCAACTCTAGCTCACGAGTTTGTATTTTTTATGATAAAAAACATTACTGCTCAAATTTTTGTCTCCTAGTATTTCATTATATATTTGTTTATGTGTGTACTAATATTTTAATAACACCATGCACCATCCAACGAAGATTTAAGGCTCAAGATTGGGTAGAATATGTTACATTGTAAAGATTTTTATAATATTCATTAATGTATTTTTGATTTCTTGAGTAAAGTCCTATAAAGGTGTATGCTAGCTTGGTTATCATGCACACCCACACACACTTAGGGGGAGTGAGATTGAGTCAAAACCAGAAGTTCAAATTTTTAACTAATTGTATTATAAAATTTATATCATAGTGTACGATCATATCATCTAACTAATTGCATTATACAATATATATAATCAGGATGATTAGTTTTGATAAAGAAATCAGTTGTCAATAAGAATTTAGGTAAAATTTTATAATTCAAAATTTTTTCATATCGTACAGGATAATCCACATCATCCTGGATGATAGATGACTATCATGTTTCAATTAATCTTGTGATTAGGATAATAGTTATAATAAAAGTATTCGATCCGATCATATAAGACGATCAATGTCTATCATCCTAGATGACAAAGAACATATTTGGGACAATACTTGATCATCCTGTATTATCCAAGGAGAAAAACAATACTTTTTCTACTAATTATACAGGATGATAGTAGTATCATACAAGATGATCAGTACAAACACTTGAACTGATCATATAGGATAATTCACTTTTGTACTGTCTGTAATGGTTTTTTGTACTAATTATATAGGATGATATAATGATCGTATGAGATAATCTTTGATGACATAACTAAATTTTTAGGGTTTCTCAAAAGCCCTCTATTTCAGCTTTCTTATGACCCTTAGTAAGTTTCTTTGGCATGCATTGATTCATTTTTCTTCTGGAGAGAGCCTTGAAAAGGAGAGATGAAAGGTTGTAGTTTTAGAGAGAGAAGATCCCTAGGGGTTTCAACGGAGTGTGGAAGGGGTTTCACATAGTTGCTCCGACAAGCTTGCACCATAGTACCATCATAGTCAAGGTTTATCTTGAGGAAGTTTCTCGAAGAAAAGATCTCTTTGGTGTTAAAGGACCCGGGTAGTCTGTCGCGCTGGGGAAGGTGGAAGTTATTTTGTAAGCGCATCTCCGATCTAGCTTTGGTGGCTAAAATATTGTCACTAAAGGTGTAATGCAATACCTAGAGAAGGAGTCTGCAAGGAGTGGATGTAGTTATGGTTAAACAAACCACTATAAATTTTGGGGTGTTTGTTTTTATTATTTTCCACACTTTTACTTTTCTATGATTTACTATGTGGTTGACAAACTATTGTTTTCAACTATTGTGAAATTAATCTACTTCTGCATCATGTTATAAGAATATTTTTTAGTTAAAGTTTTTTTTTAATATCCAATTCACTCCCCCCCTGCTTGGTTAGCCTGGGGACTAGTTCTATAAGGTCTAACAACCTTCATTAACTTTCATTAATGGTTCCATAAGGATTCAAGATAAAAAGTCATATAACATCTTCAACATTAGTGGTTATAGATATAAAACTTGTGGATGAGAAATATAATGAAAAAGAAATATTCTGAATATGCATATATGTAGTTTTCATTTTCTGTGTATTCTAGCGAAAGATTAGGCTTAAGTGCTACTCTTATTGTATTACATGTATTTATTTTAAGGAAGACTTCAATAATGTGAATGATTTCCGTGTTTATAGTGATGTATTGATTTAAGTTTTCAAACTAATATTTGGTAAACTAACAATATTCTAATTTAAAGCACAAGGAATTTGAGAAGGAACTAAAGAAGAATTGAAGATAATATCATTAGCAAAAACATTACCTTCAATAAAAGCTAGAACATCTTTGCAATATTATGAACTCAATTGAGTTTAATTTCTTATGAATGCCTAATTAGGTCATTGCTAACTTTTTTTCAAAGCTTAATGATCATAGAACCCATTTAGTTTACATTCAAGTACACTATATAACCCTTAAGGACAAAGAAGAACAAAGAACAATAATAATCATAGGAATTAAAAATAAATAAATAAATATAATGAAGAAAAAAAAAAATAAAAATCAACTTCACTAAAAAATAAATAATATTAGAAAATTATTAAAATTTATATTATAATATTAAAGAGTTATAAACATGTGATTAATAAATAGAATTTTGATTTAATTAAAATTAATTATAAATTAAAATAAATACATTGGAATAATTAATTTAATCAAGTATTAAAAAATGCAAGAGAAATCATCAAATGAAAATTTTAATTAAATTTAAATAAATAACCTAAATGAATTAGAATCATTAGCCACATGTAATTAATTTATGAGTCAGCTCTTTTGAATCGTCACGTTCTGTTCTCCCTTACAATTCTTGGGTAATTTAGGGCTTCCATTCAAAAGTTTGCATTCGGTAGGTGATCTCGATCGTCTATCTTCTTGGTTTGGCTTTGTGCTTCTTGTTCATAATCTTTGGCTTTCTATTGATCTTTTTGAGATTTTAGTTTGAGGTTTTTCTTCGGGTTTTGCTTCAAGAGATGACGACTCAGTCGTCATCAACCCCCCTAGTTTCAATCCCGAATGGTCGTTCTCGGTCCTTCAAGGATGTTGTTTTTAGCTCTTCATCCTCTGCTCCTAATCTCAACTTTGTACACTCCTCCTTCAAGGGGTGCCCGACTCTTATGTTCGATGATTCAGTTGTGTCTTAGTTAGCCGCTCCATTTGCTCTTACTCTAGTTGGTAAATTTCTCTTGCATCGCTTTAAATTGTATGTAATCCAAAAATGTTATGATAGCTTGAAATTATCTGGTGCTTTTCACTTTTGTTTGCTGGATCCACATTATGTGGCAATCAAATTGATGAACGATCTTGATTATAGTTGTATCTTTGTGAGAAATCCTACAATATTCAATCTTGTCAAATGTGTCTCCTCAAATGGATGCCTAACTTTAATGTGAGGGAAGAATCGCCTATTACGCCTGTTTGGATTTTTTTCCCTAACTTTAGATTGCATTTTTTTAATTCACAAATTTTGTTTGGCCTTGCTTCGATTTTTGGGAGACGTTTACAAATATATCAGGCTATTACTTACATATCTCGTCGTTGTATGGCTTGGGTTCTTATGGAACTGGATGTTTCTAAGAAGCAGTCGACTAAAGTTTGGCTAGGTTCTGAGCTAAAGTGTTACTTCCAAAAAATGGATTTTGAAAATTTTCCTATTTTTTACTCTCACTGTAAAATGCATGGCCCTGGTTTTAGTGAATGCTTTAGGTTGCATCCCCACCTTTGCAAAGATAAAGATGAGACCAAAAAGTCTCAAAGAAAAGATGAGCCTATTATTTAGGTTGATAATTTGCATGATGTTGAAATTGAAGGAAATGCTTCTAGGTTGGGTGATGCTCTTATACCTTTGGATGTTACACCTTTACCTTTAGGGATAGACCGTTCAGATTCTTCCAGTGTGGATGTTCCTATTATAGTGCAGCCTATGGCTATTAGTACTATGATTTACTCTCCTAGTGATGGTGACAACTTGAAAAACCAAGGGTTAAAGGATTCTATCTCTCTAAATGTTCCTAGCTCCGATTTTCTTATTATGGATTGTTTATTAAATACTAACAAATCTGATAATGTTGATGTTGTTCTTAGTTCTGCTCATAATCAGGAAGATGCTATTAAAAATGTTAGGAATATTTTTGATAACATGTTGCGGTCTAATAAGAAGGCCTTGGTTGAAAAAGAAAATGATGAACTTGGTCTGAATAGTAATATGACTGAGGAGGATGATTTGTTGGAGGAAGGTGAGCTTCCTCAAAAGGGTAAGGAAAAAGATGTGATTGTTGACTATAAGTCTCCCTCTACCTCTCAACATAATTTTGATGATCTTACTGATACTAAGAAATTAGAATTTTTTGCTAAATATTTTGTTAAAGATGACAATTATATTAGCTTTATTAAGCTCAAGGTAAATGTGGTAGGAAGAGCAAGAACCTTGTTTTAGAATCGGGTAGAAATACCATTCACAAACTAGTCGTTAATTACTATTTTTTAATGTTTAGATCAATCATTTAGAATGTTAGGTGTATTGGGTGTTCCTCCTCTCGTTTGCTGGTTAAGAATCTTTGTCGAATTCATAATATTTCTACTCTAGTCCTACATGAGCCTCTTCTCAATGTCTATAAATTGATTAGTACTGCTAGATTTCTTGGTTTTAAGCACACTATTGCTAATTGTGATAATAAGATTTGGGTTTTTTTTTTAAAGATCCAGTTCGTATGTACATTTTTGGAATTTTTACTCAAGTGATGCATTGTAATATTGAAGTTTTAAATGTTAATTATTATGCTTCTTTCATTTGTGCTTCTTTCATTGCAATTGCGTGACTTTCATAGCATGTGTTGGTTTCCTTGGTTAGTGGGTGGTGATTTTAATATCATCTCTAACCCTTCAGAACATATTGGGAGAGTTTCTCCTAATTCTCATTATATGGAAGACTTTAATAATATGATTCTGGAATGTAATCTCATTGACATTGGCTTCTCTGGTAACATGTTTACTTGGAATAAAGGGCATTTATGGCAAAGGTTGGATCACATTTTATTTAATGATAATTGGATTGATTCCTTTAGTTCCATTTCTATTAAGTATCTTAGTCGTACTCTATCTTATCACTCTCCTTTACTCCTTATGCTTAATACTAGGCATGTGAATTCTTTTCCTCAATTTCATTTTCAAAATATGTGGCTTCAGCATGATTCTTTTTTGAGTGATGTTTTAAGGATAATTGGAATGCACAGTTGCATCCTAATAATTTGATTGTTGGTATGAATAGGCTCTAGTTTAAGTTGAAAAGACTTAAAAAAATTTTAAATTGGTGGAACCATAATGTTTTTGAAAATATTTTTACTAATATTTTAAATGCTCAAGAGATTGTAAATAATGTTGAGCTTAAGTGTTAAAGTTTTCATTTCCTTTCGATGCCAATTTTACCTTACTTAGAGAGGCTAAGGCTAATCTCTTTAAACTCCATGCCCAAGAGGAAACTTTTTGGAAATAAAAGGCTGCTGCTAAGCATTTGTTGGAAGGTGATAATAATACGAAGTATTTTCATGCTGTGGTCAAACGAAAATGTGTTTTGAACTCTATTAATAAAATCACTCGTGAGGATGGTTCTATTACTGGGGATGCTGAGGAGATTGCCCTATTGGCTATTCATCACTTTCAGGCTAGGCTCAACAAGGCTTTTATCCCTAGTAATTTTACCAACCCTATTATTATCCCTAATTTGATCTCATTAGAGGATAATAATTTTCTTTCTAGAATTCCTTCTTTAGATGAATTAAAAGATATTGTTTTTATATGAATGGTAACTCTATGGCTGGTCCAGATGGGTTTCCTACTAAATTTTTTAAAAAAAACATAGGGTATTATTAAGGAGGATCTTTATGCTGCGATTCTGGTTTTCTTTACTAGTCATGCTATTCCTAAATTTTTTCCCTCTACATCCATTATTCTTATCCCTAAGAATAATAATGCTAATAATTTGAATGACTTCAGACCTATTAGTCTTTGCACTTTTTTTAGTAAACTGCTTTCCAAAATTTTTATGACCCATCTTACTTCTATTCTTCCTAAGAATATTTCTCCTTTCCAAATTGGCTTTGTTAAAGGTCACGTTATTTCTGACAATATTTTGCTGGCCAAGGAATTTTACCATGATTTGGACGTCAAGGTGAGGGGTGGTAATTCTATCATCAAGCTTGATATCTCAAAATCCTATGATAATATTAGTTGGCAATTCATGTATAATATATTGTGGTTATTTGGTTTTAACTTGACTTTTATTAACCTTATTAGAAACTGAATTGAAGGTTCTTTCTTCTCTATGATTATCAATGGTAAGAGCTCTCTTTTTTTTAAATCTTCTCATGGTTTAAGGCAAGGTGATCCTATGTCTCCTACCCTTCTTATTATTACCGTGGATTATCTTTCTAGAAGCATTGCTAACTTGTTTGATAATCACCCCAACTTTTATTTCAGAACAATGGCGGATTTCCTATATCTCACCTTAGTTTTGTCAATAACTTTATCATTTTTATGAATGCTTCCCGTAATAAGATTAATAAACTTATGGATTTCTTTTATTACTTTTACACTGTTAGTGGGTTATCTTTTAACAATAAAAATGTTATTTCCTTATTTCTAAAAATATTCATCTTGATATTATCTCAGCCATTAAATACCTTACTGGGTTTGTGCATGGCCAGTTACCTATCAAGTTTTGGTATTCCTCTGTTTAGAGGTATAAAGAAATCCTTTTTGTTTAATGATTTAATTACATATGTTCAGAATAAACTGCAATCTTGGTATTCTAATTTCTTGAGTTTTGGGGGTAGGCTTACTATCATTAGAAGTGTTCTTTGCTCTCTACTTGTCTATTCTTTTCAAACTTTACTTCCTATAAAAATGGTGTGTAATAGAATTGATAAAATCATTAATAATTTTCTTTGGAAAGGTGCTAGTAGTAACACTAAAATTGCTTGGGCTTCCTGGGATAAGTGTTGTGGGGTTTTAAATAAGGGAAGCCTTGGTTGCAAAAGCATGGCTGATCTGGCCCATGCTTTTTCCTACAAGTTATGGTTTAATTTTCGTGCCAAGATGACTTTGTGGGCTAAATTTATGTTTGCTAAATATTCCGTGGGGAAGCATCCTTCTACTTATACTTTTAATATTGGTGATTCCAAAGTTTGGTAGAGGATGTGCAAGGTCAGGTGGGAGGTGGAGCATCATCTCTGTTGGAGCCTTGGGGATGGTAATATTTTCTTCTAGAAGGATCAATGGTTAAGTTCTTGCTCAATTGACTCCCTCATTAATTCCACTTCTACTATTATTATTAAAGTTAATTATTTCATTAATGATAACTGTTAGGATTATGATAAGCTTGTTAATGTTCTTCCAGATTGTATCATTAAAAAAATTCTCACTCTCCCTCTAAACTTGGAGTCTAATGATGTGCTTTTATGCAATTTGGCTAGTGATGGCATATTTAGATTAAAAGATGCTCGGAACAATATTAGAACAATGAATGTTGTTACTTCTATTTTTTCAATGATTTGGCATTAAAGTAAACCCTCTACTGTTGCTACTTTCATTTGGAGAATCCTACAAAAATTTATTCCTACGGATGACAATTTGATTAAGAGAGGTTTTGTTCTTCCATCTAAGTGTCAATGTTGTTTTCACTTAGGAAGTATGCATCATGTTTTTGTCTCTAGGCCTTTAGCTATTTAAACTTGGTGTTATTTTGATGATATCTTCAAATTAAATCTCTTTAATGCAAATATGTATATTCATGCTCTTCTCAATGCTTGGTTTGTTAATTATAAAGGTCATATTAGAATTGTCACCCCTTCCCTGATTTTATGGTTTCTTTGGTTGGAAAGAAGTAACTCTTTATTTAATGGCATTAAAATGGATTCCCAAAGGGTTATTAAGAATGTGAAAGATAAACTGCTTAATTTAGTTTCTATTCATTTTCTCTCTTCTAAAGGATATAAAAATTGTTATGATGTTGTTTCTGAATTAGGGATCAGGATGGAGGTTTATTTGCTTCCTTCTTTTCCTCTCTCTGTTTCTTGGCTTAAACCTGCTATCGGCTGCTTCAATCAGAATGTTAGTATTGATAATAAGACTACTAAAATGGGGTGTGGTGGTATTATCAGAGATTGCATCGTAATGTTGTTCTTGTCTTTGCGGGGCCTCTCTTTAATGAAAAACCTCTTACTGCTATATTATCTTCTATTCTTTATGGACTAAGATGTTGTATGTCCCTTGACATTGCTAGCATTACAATTAAAATTTAACCTTCTTTTAATGTTCAATGCCTTTTTAAATAGGTGGATTCAGTTTGTGATGTTCAAGCTTTTTCTATTGTTAGGGACATTAAGCATTTGATGCTTTTTATCTCTGTTAACACTTTACGTGTGTTTAAGGAAGGCAATGCCTGTGTTATTTGGTTACCCAGTTTGGTGCTATGAGTGATTATTTCATAGATCTTGTGGAAGCAAATGTCCCTACTCCTCTTAAAGGACTCTTAAGATTAGACAAATTTTCCTTTCCTTATGTAAGAAGTTAATTTTCTTCCTTTTCATTTTTCTGTTTCTTTCATTTGGCCCACCTTTGCTGGTTGGTTTTGGTTTGAGGAGGTTCTTCTGGGTATTATTCTAGTTGGGTTTTGGCCTTGTTTTCTCAATTTGGTGGTTTTAATCTGGTTATGCTGTGGTTTTCTTGGGTTGAGCGATGATTGCAATGGGTTGCCTGCTTGTTGCTCTCCTCCCTTGGGTTCTGGTTGGGCTGGCTTTTATTGGCTACGGGAGTTTTGGCTTCTCAGCTAACTGCGGCTGCCTTTTTCAGGGCTTGTTGGTTTGTTTGGTTTTACTAGAGCATCATTAGGCTTTGTCAACATTACAGCTGGACTCTTTTTATTGCCTTTTTCTTCTCTGTTAATTTTTCTGGGTGCTCTGTGAAAACTTGTTTGGGTTCCTTGGACTCTAGCTATTTGAGACTTTATAATTTGGGCTTAGTTTGTTGTGCTTCCTGGGACAAACCTATTATGAGGAAGGTGGTGCTCTAGAATATGGTTTGCTTTTACCTGGACTACTTTGGGTGGTTGACCATTTGGGTGGTGTCTTCTAGCATTACCTGGTGTGCTGGGGGGAGGCCTTTGGGTTGGATTGAGCAGCATCAGGTCTTACCTTGTGATGTTTGCATTTTCCAGTCCTTCTTGAGCTCTTCCAGCCTGATTAACTCTAGCATTAACTATTTATTTCTTGTGTTGGAGAATGGTTTTTGGATCCAAACCATGTTTCTTTGGTGTGTGATGGGTATTGTGTTCAATTGCTATGATTTGTAGTGGTTTAGCTATTGTTCTTTGTGGCTTTTTTTTGTTTTGTTGGAGCATTTGTGGGCTCTTTCTGGTTGGCTTGTTATTCTCTATTTTGTTTTTTGGTGCCTTGGCTTAGGCTCCCAGTTGTTGTGCTAGAAGGGGATTTGCTATTCGGCCTTAGCTTGTAGTGCTACCTAGGGCTTTCTTGTTGAGAGGAAAGTGGATTTTTGGTGTCTTCTCGGGTTTTACCTGGATTGCTTTGGGGGGTTGGCCCTTCAGTTGGTTTCATCTAGTTATGACTATTATGCTGGGGGTACTGCTTCCTGCTAGAACCTATGGGCTGATTGGTTAAGCTTCAAACCTTACCATGTTTTATTATTTTTCTGGTGTTATGGAGGACCAAGGAGTTATATCTCTATGGGACTATGACAAATTGTAACATCATTTATTGGGGGTACTTTCACCGTTTGTTTTACTATTTGATTTTGTGCCTATCTTGGAGTGCTTTTCTCTCTTTTTTGCAAGATCCTTTTTGTGTTGGTCATCGCTCTAATAATTTTTTGGACTGGAAGCTCATGCTGAAGGCTTTTATTTGCTGCTTCCTTTCTTTTTTGGGTGCTTTTTCTTGTGCACTGTAGATGTACCTAGGTTATTTTGTACTTTTGTGTTGTAGGGATCTTGTGCTCATACGATTTTTTTATTTTAATTTTGTAGCTCTTTTGAGCAGTAGAGAGCTCGAGGTCCCTTTAAGGACCTTGTACTTATGCCTTTATATTAACGCATAGGCCCCGCCGTGGGTTTCCACTAAAAAAACATGTAATTAATTTATGTCAATTAATTTATTTTAAATATTTTAAATTAAATAAATGAGTTTAAATTTATTTGATTTTAAGTGTTTGCTTTTATCCATGCGAATGAATTAAATACATCAATTTTCATGTCTAGGAGTTTCTTTTTAATCATTTCAAAATATTTCGAAGTACTAATTAACATGGTTCCTTAGAATTAAAAGTAAAATTTAAAAATTGATAAAATAATAATTTAATATTATAAGAAATATAAACACATTAAAACTTAAACTTCAATTAAACTACTTAGCCTAAAACAAATCTTAAATCATAATTAATAAATTATTAACCCCTTTTAGGACTTAACCAAGTCACATAACCTTGCAAACACTTAGAATTGTTTGATAGGGTAATGGATTCTAGCTTTAGGTTAGAGAGGTGGAACGTTGTGATTATTTATTTCTGCATAGTTGTGACTTATGAAATTTACATCCTTCATGTTAAATGTGTGTTGTTGATTATTGTGCAAGGGTTTCATATACTTTGTGATGAGTTTTGATTTATTATGACCACTTATATTAACATAGAAATAGAGTGGTCATGAAGCTTACAGTGCTAACCTTGTCTTTTGCAAGTGGCGATGTTTATGCAGGGATAAAAAGGGGTTTTAAAATGTTAATTTTAAAACTATTTAAATTTTATTAAGGTGCTACATAGTCTTAGCCCCTTAATCTTTAAAAGAATAGCCCACTTACAGTATTATTTTTTATATATTTCTTTTTGTAATAACCATGTATGGAGTAGTTAGGGTGTTTTTTTCATTTTAAAAATGTAACTTAAACTTAACATTTGTGAATGTATTTATTGAAATTGGTTATTTTTAAGAAACTAAAAGTATGGAAATTTCTTCCCCTTTTGGTGGATTCTTTCTTTTGGAAGTCTTTTTGGAGGATGATCGCAGGTAGAAGACTAGAATATAGATAAAAAAAAACAAATTTATTTTTGTTAAAATATTTGTATCATCCTCCAAAAGTTTGTAGGCCTAAGTATTTTGGTGGTTTGGGATTGCCGTCTATCCCTGCTATTATTTTTGCCTTCAATTGTTCTATCATCAGCAGGTTTTACAATTGCTCTTCCCTCCTATCTAGCTGGTTCTCTTTGAGATATCACTCACCATGGAAGCCTTGCTCGGACTCTGCTTCTCCTTTCTGGAAATGCTTATGCAAATCTGCTGAGTTGGCTAGATCTTCTTTTCTTTTTAAGGTCAATGCCTCTTCTAATATTTCCCTATTTTGGGACCATTGGTGTAATAACTCCTCAATTTCTAATTATATTGGTGGCAATGCTTTGTTACAAACTTTTGGCTCTAATGCCAAACTGTCGGCGCTTATTGTTGGTAACCAATGGTCCATCCCACAATATATCCCTGATGCTACTGCTAACATCATTCGTGGCACTACCATTTTACAGTCTACTACTAGCAACATTTTCTGGGAAGACAATACTGATGGTAAATTTTCCAAATTCCTTTTCAAATACTATCAAGACCTTCCCATATGTTCTTGGTATAAATACATTTGGCATAGTAAGTATGTGCTCAGGTTCTCTACCATGGCTTGGTTATCTTTAGTTGGTGGGCTTAAAACGGCAGATGCTTTAAATTTGAGAAATATTCAGATCGACCAAGTGTGCCCTCTTTGCCATTCACATCCTGAAAGTACCTCACATTTATTTTTTGAATGTAATTACTCGAATGAGGTCCTGCTGACTCTAATTCCGGGCACTTCTGCCCTTTTGCTTAGGCCTAATATTTTGCATATTCTGGAATGGATATCTGATATTCAAAACATTTCTAAAGACACAAAATGCTTCTACTATCTCATCATTTGTTGCTCAATTTACTACATCTGGAAGGAAAGGAATGAGAGAAGATATGCTTTCAGCAACCATTGTGCTATCTCTGTTGTTCATAAAATTAAGCATGTGGTTATTACCAAAATCACCAAATGGAAAAATGTGGAAAATCTGCTGGCTCTCCTTTGAGGCGGGAACGAATGTGTTTGACAAAACCTGATGGGGGTTTTTCACCATGGACGATGATGTTCCTTGCAATCAGGTGCCCCTTGGATGGCTTTCTAGCAACCAGGGGCGGTGGGCTGGAAATCAAAATGACATTCTCTGCATACTGAGTCCTGGTATCCAGCTTAACTGGACTGTTTCTGCTTTGCTGTCTACCTGTTTTCTGGTCTTGGCAGGTTCAATGGCGATATGAAGATCTCTTGCCTGTGGATTTTTGACGATTGGTTGCTCTTCCTTCTGCTTCCTGCGACTTCAACGAGTTTTGCTGCCTGCTGTTTGATGTCTTATGTTCAATTCCTTTTTCTATACCTTTGCTAGTTGGAAGTTTTGTTTTTATTTTCCACTAGATTTTGTTTTTTGCCAATGGTATAGCTTTTTCTGTCTGCTCCTTTGAGCTGCCTTGTAACTAGAGGTTTTCACCTCTTTTTTACTTTCTTTAATATACGGGCTCTGCCCTTAAAATTCCCCCCAAAAAAAAAATATTTGTATCATTCATTAATTTAGAACTAGTGTTATTGTTAGTAGAGCCTGAGCACATTTACTTTCTATAGACATTGGTTTGTATTATGTGGAACTAAACACATTGGACATTACACTTTATTTAGTTATTCATTTCTTCGGTGTGTTTCATTTATGTGTGCACTAGAACACTTATAATGTTTAAGATTATTTTTGCATATAATGTTTTTCAAGATTTTTTTTAGCCCATTAGGACTTAAAAATAATTTTACTCATAATTAGCTAATAAAATTTAGGCTTAAAAACATAGCAAGATAAGCATGCTAAAAATAAATAGAGAATCATGTATGATCTCATATTTATATTAAATTCTTCCATTCCCTTTTAGGAACCTCCCGACCTACATGTAGAAGAGAATCGCCCGAGCAGTTCTATCACATGGGTGTTTTTCACTTTTATGATAAGACCTATTTTCTTAGCCCTTTAAAAACTTCACATTTGATTTATAGCATACATTCAAAAGCAAATATTGCATTAGAAATAAATTAAAAGAATCAGAAATAATAATCCACCATTCCTACTTAAAATACATTTTAGATTTCCTAGATGTCAACAACACTTCCTAAAAATTAAATAATAATAACAACTCACTTATCTTGCTCTATATTAAGCTCGTATCATGGCTTTAAAATAATTACTGAGTTATAGGCCTATTTCCCAAGCCTGCTTTCCTTTATACTATGTTTGAGTTGCAACTTTGCAGTGAATCATTTTAGTTTTAGGTTTTTATGTTGACCTAAATTAATAAATCCTCACCATCCAAATATATAATCCCACATTTCTTATAAAATTTCAATTTAAATAATAAATTTCTTCTTAAATTATAAATCCCAATGTAGGATAAACTCAGGTTATTTTTGAACTTCTCAAAATCTAGTGTCCTGTACTTTTTTTGTTTGACTTCATAAGAATTAGTCAATGTTGAGTCTCCTCCATTGGATATTCCCAATTATATCCTTTTTTTTTTAAATTAAAGAATATGAATAACAATTTTAATCAAGAGTTTTCTTTACAATACCTCCCTTAAGTTGTAATTAACCATAGTGACTGTACTTATAGAGAATTGAGAACACCGTGTTAAAATAAAATATTTTATTGTTATAAAAAAATGAAAAATATCAAGGAACATTTATGGTCTTTTCAAAACCCATTTTTAATTTTAATGCAATGTTAGAACATCATCATTAATTATTAAGATAATGTGATATTCTATATACTTTATTTCATAGTAGAAAAAAATATATTTTCCTAAAAATTATCCTAGTTCTTAAACACCTTATGGAATATTTTATTCATCATTTCTTATGATATACTATTCTTTGTGATATGTTTGATTACAAGGATGACAATTCAAAAACGTATTTCTATTTTCAAACACTTTCCATAGAATTTCATAGTTATTTCTCAAGATGACATGTCAAAATTTGAAATATGTTTAAATATAGAAAATGTATTTTTCTAAAGATTATTTTTATCTAGAAATCAATTATAGAATGTCATATTAATTTCTCAAGATGGTATGCTACTCAATGGGAGAGCAAGTTGAATTAGTGTGAATATATCTTCCCATAACAATGAACTTAAACTAGCATAAAATTTACTTGAATCAATCATCCATGTTTCAAATTATTCTTTATTACCCTCTATTCATAGTGTTTTATGGGCTATTGGAATGGTTAAACTAGAAAGGTAAAAAATAAAGTGATATACAAAACACACATTAAATGCAATGCAGTATATCCTTGGTATGTGCAATCCTATTATTTGATTAAGGATGGTTAGATTGGATGAGCTCTAGTGGTTAGTCATTCAATGAGCTCAATATAGTTGAGTAAATAAATTATCTTAGGTGAGCTGGTGAGTGAGTGTTAAGATGAAGGGACCTGTGACAACTAGACTTTCTGTTGTTGTTGTTGACGAAATATATATAAGAAGTTAGATTGCATGAGGAAGATAGGTGAGTAAAATGTCATTGTTAGGAGGGAGAGAGATCAAGTTAATTATTCTTCCATGATGACTTGTGGTTCCAATGAGTAGATACTATCTTATAGTTGAGTTTTGCAAACTTGCATAAGAATGATGCTCTAAAGAAAGTGAATGACTAAGTATGGATTCCAATTCTATGGGTTGTGCTCAGTCACAAGCTTCATGAAAAATAATGGATTAACTCCACTGTTGACCTCATTTTTGTATGAGGTCACTTGGACCAATCTTGACCCTAAACCAATTCAATTTCCAAATCAATTCAAACTCTAGGATCCTCCTAGAATCCTGACCTTAGGATCTATTCTAGGTCCTAGGATCCTTCTAGATCTCATACCTTAGGATCTACTCTAGACCTTTAGGACCCTTCTAGAAGTCAGACTTTAGGATCTACCTAGATCATAAGTCAATCCAGATATCTTAACTTTTTCTAAAATATTGTCACCATTCATGTTATATTATTATTATTATTATTATATAATTGAAATAAATAGAAATTAAGGTTATATAAATACAACAATAATATAAGTTTTAAGCTTCGTTTGAGGTAGTTTTTTTGTTAATTTTTAAAGCAACTTTTTAGTTCAATTTTTTTTTTGAATTAAAAAATTTTGTACTAATAAGTAGTAAAAGTAATAATAACAAATTAACCCTTAATCAACAAATTTTATGATGATTGTAAAATATCTAATAAAACCCTATACTTTTTATTATCTAGCAATAATATTTTATTATGAATAAAATAACGAGGGATTGATTTATAATATTTATTTTAAATTCTAAATACCTTTAATAAATATTCAGGACATTTGACTTGTAGTATATTAATGAAGATGGCAACAACGGGTGGATTAGTCAGTATAATGCTCGAGTGAAGAAGAGGCGACGGACATCAGAGAAGCTTTCACGCGGGGAAAAGAACCATCTCGTTGAGATCGGGGTGGGGTTTTGTCAGGAACAGAGCTGTAAAGCTTAGGGGTTGTTTGGCAACCAACAGGACTTATAATTTGTTTCACTCGTTGTTTGTCAACTTATGTGACATGGAGGTGGACGGAGACATTCCAACTACGTTACCCAACCAACAGGACTTTCATTAGTTATATTGTGATAGGGCATTTTATAAAAAGGAGCTCGGATTAAGTTTTAATTAGTTTAAGGAGCGACTCAATGAAAACTTTTAAAAAGGAGCAAATACGAAACTTAATTATCCGATTTAGATTTTATATTGAAATCGGAATTTCATTGTTATGTTTCTACTTTGATTGGGATTTCAAAAGAAACCGGACATTAAATTATGGTTTCTTAAAAAATCAGAATTCCTTAATCCGATTTCTTTAAAAAATAGGATTTTAAATCCTGTTTCTTAAAGAAACCGAATATATATTTTTTATAAATTGTTATATCTTTATATAATAAATTTAGATATAATAAATTTAGAAAATGTTATAATTTTATATTAAAAACTTTTTAAATTTTATATAAACTTATAAACTAATAATTAAATAATAATAACTATCACTATATAACTAACGAATGTCCTGCTGATTTGGTGACATAGGTGGAATGTCGCCGTCCACCTCCAGGTCACATGAGTTGACAAACAACGAGTGAAACAAATTATAAATCATGTTGCTTGCTAAACAGCCCCAAGCTTTACAGCTCGATCAGTTCCCGTCAAAACCCCACCCCGATCTCGGGCTCTCGGCGAGCCTGTCCTTTTCCCCGCGTGAAAGCTTCTCCAACGCCGTCGCCTCTTCTTCGTTCTAGCAGGTACTGATGCCTCTCCACTCTCCTTCTCGCTATACTCTTTCTTCTGCCATGCCTTTCCCGTGCCCTAGGTCTTCTCTGCAAGACCAAGGACGGTAGCACCGCCAGCGGCTTTTTTTTTTTTTTTGGTTCTTTGATTGTTATTATTAACAGAAGCTACACTAGCAAGCGCTACAGTAGCGTCTTCCTCAGCTCCGGCAGCCATCGCGCCGGCAGCAGACCAAACTGGATAAAATTGCCGGGGACTTCCTGCGAGTCTTCCTCTTATTTTAAAATTGGGATTTTTACATACCTAACACTTAAAAGTTCGCTATTTACGTATTAAACATGTAAACTTTTATTTTTACTGTTATACCACCGTAGTACTTACTCCCTCATCAAACCTAGCACTCCGTCTACCCCCGTCAAAGCCAAGTCGCGACTTTTGGCGCGCGGGAAAAATCAGGAAAAGCTCTTGCATTTCCTGTAGCTCTCTCGTCCGACTTCGGTGCAAACATCCTGCCGGAGCTAATATACGAATACATCTCCAAAATTATTTCAAGTTCTGTTTCTCTGGCCAATGCAAACGTAGCATTTGCTCATTTGGTCGTCGTTCCATATTCAGGTAATCCAAAATCATTTCAAGTTCTGTTTCTCATTTGAAGTTATGTTTCTCTGGCCGGTGCAAACATCATTTGCTCATTTGGCTGCCATTTCATACTCAGGCAATCCAAAATCATTTCAAGTTCTGTTTCTCATTTGAAGTTCTGTTTCTCTGCCGTTCCATATTCAGGTAATAGTTTTTTTCAATTTGGTAAAGGATTAATCTTTTAGGTTGACGATTATAGAGAATATTTTATTTGAACTTAATTTTTTTTCAAGTTCTGTTTCTCCGCCCTTCTGTTGCTCCGCCGTTCTGTTTCTCCTGTCATTTTGTTCCCGCTTTTCCTGCTTCTTTTTGCCTATATTTTATCATTTTAATTAAGTTTTTTTCATTAATGACTGGATTCGCAGAAAATGGAATTCAATAATTTGTTATCTATTATCCTTAAATATGGAGGTTATTGGGTTAATGTGAAGGGCCAAAGCAGATTAAAATATGAAGGTGGAGCTCAGAAAACTTTGAGGTTCGAGAAAGCTGATATTAATTTGTTGCTACCAAATTCAAATAGGTAAATGTAGTTAATTAAAGCATATACAAACTACAGCAAACTTAAAAAAATGTCTATGAAATTGTTTTTCCATTTTAAACAAAGTTTCCATTAAACAACAAACATGAAAAGAGACAATGAGAAATTATATCTTGCCTCAAAACTGTACTATATAGGATGAGGATTCATTTTGTTTTCTTAGTGGCATTTTATCAAACAACTTACATACATTAATTATAAATGATGAAAATGCTATAACTTTACGGCTGATTAGGAAGAACTTTAGGAACAAGCAGCAAAACACAAAAAATTAGGAATGATTAGGAAGAGATCCGTTGCTATGGAAAGAAGAATCGAGAGGAGGAAAAGAGAGAGTTCACCTTGCTATGGAAAGAGATCCGTTGCTATGTTTGAGATCCGGAGGCTAGAGCACGTCGGCGGCGTCGACTATGACTGGCGGCCGGAAGGAGAGAGAAGGAAATGGAGTTTCTTGCGAAGAAATAACAATGCGGAAGGTTTGCGGGAGGATTTTCACGATCTGGGAGACGGAATAGTGACGGAATGGTATTTTAGAGAGCAAAGTTGGTTTTCGGTGGTATGAGTGTAAATATGCAAGTTTAAGTGTTATAGGAGTAAATAGCGAACTTTTAAGTGTTAGGTATGTAAAAATCTCTTTAAAATTTTTAATATGTATTGAATCTACTTAAAGAAGATATAATTAGAATATTTTTAATTTATCTGATCTTCATTAAGTCATAATTTGTCACATATATTTAGTTTTAATATAATTTATGATAAAATGCCTGCTCTCATTGCTTATCGCACTAGCAATCCCAATTTGACCATTCCTAACCTAAATTCGCCAACAGAAGACTCTTCTACAAATATCATGAACCCTTCGCGCCTCCCATTACCAAGGACAAAACATTATAAAAGCCGAAGACGACTTTTCTGTCCTGGGGCTACAGATAAAAAGAACTTAATTCCCACGTGCGTGGGGCCCACGACTTTAAAGAAATGTATTTTTTTAAATTTTTTTTTTTTGGGAAATAGGGGCAAATATGTCCCATTTCATTCCAAAAAATAAACAGATGCAAAAGAAAAAAAAATGAAAAACTCCTAATAACTAGGAGGAAAGAAAAAAGAAAATAAATGGAGAAAATTCTATCAAGAACAACCATCAAATAGTCAATAAAAGATGTAAACTAAGCACAAAATACCTAGCAAACATCAACAAAAACTCCTAAACAGGAACTTCAGCTCCAACAGCAAAACAATCATACATAAATAGGCTTCATAGACAAGAACCTGAAGAATAAACTCCCCAAAAAACCCCTGAAAAGGGCTGAGAGTAAAACAAATCCTAATAACAACATCAAGCCTTCCAACCAAACAATAGTTCCAACTTCTTTTGAAATATTGTCATCATTCATATTATATTATTATTATTATATAATTTAAATAAGGCAAATTTATAAAAAAGGAGCAAGTTTTAAATTTAAATTAGCTTATGGAACATGTCAGGAAAAAAAAAAGATCAAATAATAACTTTAATTATTCGATTTTAATAGAAACTAGAACTTCGTTATCCGGTTTCCAATTTCTATTGAAACCAAAACTTTATTATTTCATTCAACCATTTTAATAATAAAAAAAAAACTTCTAAACCTAGGAGTTGAGCTACACAATTTCAGACAGGGAGGAGGAAAAGAGATGAATGGGGAGAGTTCACCTGCAAGAAGGAGATCCGGCGTCTAGGGCAGGTCAGCGGTCTCGACTAGAGCTGAGAGCAGGCGGACGATGAGGGTCTGACGGGAGTAGAAGACAGTGGTATTTTATTCATTTGAACGACGAGCAATAATAACTTTATTTTTATTTTTTCATTTAATCAGTTTTGTAAAGTTGGAGTGGCTGTCCCTTACTCTGAACCTGCCGCGCCTCCACCACCAAGGACAAAAGCATCCTCGTCATTGGGCGGCAGGTAAAACCAATAGTCAATGTACGTGGGGCCCACGACTTTAACATAAATATGGGGGCACAAATCATTGATGTAAAAAAGAATCCTAAAGTTTTTTTTCGTCCTAGCTTGAAATCGGCATTGACGATTTTTTTTTTAAATCGTTAGTTTCATTTTACAGTCAATTCATTGTCAATGCTATTAAATATATTATTCTTACAGTTTTTAAAATAGTTTTGTAGTCTAAAAATTCAAATTTTTGTACAAAAATTATTTTAATAAGCATCAAAAAAGACATCCCAGACGAAGCTTTAATTGCGAAAAACTATTTTAAAAATTGTAAGAATAATATATTTAATAGCATTGACAATGACTTGACTGTACAATGAAACTAACGATTAAAAAAAAAAAGAACTTCAATGCGGGTTTCAAGCTTATACGAAAAAAAAGTTTAGGATTCTTTTTTACATCAATGATTTGTGCCCCATATTTAGGTTAAAGTCGTGGGCCTCACGTACATTGACTATTGGTTTTACCTGACGCCCGATGACGAGGATGCTTTTGTCCTTGGTGCCACTCCAACTCTACAAAAATGATTAAATGAAAAAAAAAAAGTTAGCTCGTCGTTCAAATGAATAAAATACCACTGTCTTAAACTCCCCTCAAAACCTCATCGTCCGCCTGCTCTCAGCTCTAGTCGAGACCGCCGGTTGCCAGCTCTAGTCGAGACCGCCGACCTGCCCTAAACGCCGGATCTCCTTCTTGCAGGTGAACTCTCCCCATTTATCTCTTTTACTCCTCCCTGTTCTTCTCTGCAGCCCAATATGCATACGAAATAAAATGGCAATAGTTATCTCATTCAGAAATAAGATTGAAAAATGCACGAAATTAGTCGATCATTAAAGTTATTAGCAAACTTAAATAAGTTAAAATTCATGTATTCTTGTACTATAATAATCACAATTGTGATCCAAACACAGTAAGTGGTCTGATCCCGTGTTTCCACATGCAACTCATCAGTAACATTTGCAAGAAAATGCATCCAGAAAATAGAACTCCAGCAGACCACATCATCAAGAAAAAA
Source organism: Dendrobium catenatum (assembly GCF_001605985.2). Taxonomy (NCBI): domain Eukaryota; kingdom Viridiplantae; phylum Streptophyta; class Magnoliopsida; order Asparagales; family Orchidaceae; genus Dendrobium; species Dendrobium catenatum. Next base: position 400,951 of record NW_021318972.1, on the reverse strand, counting down.
AAAACGTAAAACAGCTCAAGCAAATGTCATCTACATTGATGAGGACATCGGTTTAGTCTAATTACTCTGGCGGACTACTTTTTTTTGGGGAAATTTCTGGCGCACTATTTACTCTGCCAGACACTACTTCTTATTCCCTGACATTTCTGTTATGCTTAGCACAGCTTTTGCATTTCAGTTGTTTCTTTTAATTAAGTATTTTCTTTTAGTAGCTTAGCCTTAATTTTATGAACCTGGAGAAAGGTAGAGACTGTTTTAGTTTTTTCATCATATATTGAATATTACAGAGGCTCTCAAGCCTGTTATTGTTCTATTGTTTTACTTCCCAGATTTCTCCTTTCTATACATTGTAGCCGCTGCATCATACATCATCAATAGTCTTCTCCTCTGGATATGACCTCTTTACAGGTAGGCCCATACAGAACTAGAATAAGTTCAAACATTTTTTTTTCCTTTATGTATAATCTTCAATCTGAATAATGAACCGGCTGCCAACCCTAAATAAAGAAAGGGGTTTACCTGAATAGAATTGGCGGCCAAAAATAAACTGATAGGACATCTGCACTGGCGTCGGTCCAATGGGAAGGAAGGAAGGTGAGCTGCAACGTGAAAGAGATGGAGGCAACACGAGATGAGAGAGTTGTAGGCAATGTGATGCAAGCAAAAAATTGGGAGAGGGCCCTAAATTTTTGCAAGCAAAATAAAAGCTTTCTAGATAATATGAAAAGCATAAAAAGAAGACAAATTAGACAAAATAAACTTTACTTATATAAAATAAAGACTTACAAACATTGACTCTTACAAATGACACAAACAAGACAAACACCTAAAGTTGCATTTCTTTTAGAAGAAGGATACATGTGAGGTGGATACTTGCGGAGAGACGAAAGAGGTTAGAAGCCGAGAAGAAGGGTAGAAAGAACTCGCAAGTCTCCCCAAGAGATAGAAGAAGAAGTGGAACAAGCTCGCAAGCTCTTCCAAGAAAATCACTTAGATTTCCTTCCAAAAATTCACATACATCTTTTTTTTATAACATCCCAAAGCAACTCTATATATAGGCATAAAAGGAGAATACCAACAGCCCAAAACTCTTCATATTATATATTAAATGAGGCAGATGAAAAGCCAATAGTCAACAAAGCATCAAAGCCACGGAAAAGCCCCCAAATAGCCACGGGAAACAGCCCAGCCAGAAACCCGAAGAGGCGGCCGTGGAAACCCAAGAGGCCCGCACGGAACCGAAGCACCAAAGCACGGGAAAGGCCACCCAGCTGCCAACCGAGGAAGCCAAGGAGCCAAGCACGAAAAACAGCCAACATAGGAAATCCAAAAGTCATTTTGGAATCCTAAGGGACAAACTCAGAATTTTAAGAGATAAAATTATAAATAAAAAAGCTACATAAATAAGATAATAAATGAACTAAAACCTAGCTAATAATGAGCTAGCTTTTAGTTCAAAAAATGAACTAAAAATCGGCTCATAATGAGCTAAATCTTAGCTCAAAATTTATTGAGCTAGCAAGTTCAAGGGAAGTCAAAACCAAATTTTTTTTGGTTTGATTTGACCCCCCTTGCCTACATCAGACTCCCCTTCTTGAGGACTCATTTCCCGATGAGTTAACTTTGCTTTCTTTTGAGGAGGCGAAGACAAAGCATCCAACTCTTGAAGCTTAGCTTCATATTTCTTCAGGATCTCTTCTCGTTCTTGCAGAAACTGATCTTGTAAATGTTGCTTCTTCTTCATGTATCTTTCAGTACACAAATGCATTCATGATTGAAGTTTGTACAACTCATACTCTAGTGGATATGTTGATTCTGACGGAATCCATCTATCCATTAAAAGTGGGTCTTCAATTTCTTCTAGTTTGCTTTCTTGAATCTTTTTGTCTTTTTTCCATTTAAATGACTTAAATAAAACTTTGAATCAAAGAAAGACTCAACCTAAAAAAATTATGACTCACAAGACTCACATAACAAGACTTGACTCACAAGACTTACTTGACAAACCAACTTAAAAGCCTAGGACTTCCTAATCTGCTCTGATACCAAAAATGATGTAAGCAAAAATTTGGGAGAGGGCTCCAAATTTTTGCAAGCAAAATAAAAGCTTTCTAGATAATATGAAAAGCATAAAAAGATGACAAATTAGACAAAATAAACTTATATAAAATAAAGACTTACAAACATTGACTCTTACAAACGACACAAACAAGACAAAAACCTAAAGTTACATTTCTTTGAAAAGAAGGATACAGGTGAGGTGGATACTTGCGGAGAGACGAAAGAGGTTAGAAGCCGAGAAGAAGGGTGGAAAGAACTCGTAAGTCTCCCCAAGAGATAGAAGAAGAAGTGGAATAAGCTCGCAAGCTCTTCCAAGAAAATCACTCAAATTTCCTTCCAAAAATTCACATACATCTTTTTTTTTATAACATCCCAAAGCAACTCTATATATAGGCATAAGAGGAGAATACCAACAGCTCAAAACTCTTCATATTCTATATTAAATGAGGGAGATGAAAAGCCAATAGTCAACAAAGCATCAAAGCCACGGAAAAGCCCCCAAACAGCCACGGGAAACAGCCCAGACAGGAACCCGAAGAGGCAGCAGCGGAAACCAAGAGGCTCGCACGGAACCGAGGCGCCAAAGCACGGGATAGGTCACCCAGCAGCTAACTGAGGAAGCCAAGGAGCCAAGCACGGAAAACAACAAACATAGGAAATCCAAAAGCCATTTTGGAATCCTAAGGGACAAACTCAGAATTTTAAGAGATAAAACTATAAATAAAAAAACTTCATAAATAAGATAATAAATGAACTAAAACTTAGCTAATAATGAGCTAACTTTTAGTTCAAAAATGAACTAAAAACCGGCTCATAATAAGCTAAATCTTAGCTCAAAATTTATTGAGCTAGCAAGTTCAAGGGAAGTCAAAACTAATTTTTTTTTTTTTTTTTTTTTTAAGAATTTTTTTTTTTTTTTTTTTTTCCCCCCCCCCCCCCCCCTGCCTACATCACAATGTGAGAGAGCTGCTCTGTTTCCCATGCATGAGAGGATGTTTTCGCGATGTGGTTTTGACTGTAGTAGAATGGAGTGATATTTTAGAAAGCCAAAACATGTTTTAGGTGGTATAACTGTAAATACACAAGCTTAGATGTTAGATAAGTAAATAAGATACTTTTGGGTGTTATGTATGTAAAAACCCCTAATCATTATTGCTATGCCCACTGAGCATTAAAGTGGATTATTATTCAAAGTCCGAAAGTTCTCTCACGTAAAGCTTTTTCTCTTTGAGTTTAATGAGGGGAAAACCTATTTTATTGTTAGAGAAAATATTTTCTCTCCGGTGGTCATTTCGAGTTTCATTCGGTGGCGAAGGAAGCGGGAAAGGAAAGGAAAGAAAAGGCAGGATTAGAAGAGAAGAGTAGGCAAGAAGGTAAGAAATAAAATATACAATACAAACCATTTATTTTAGATTTGGAAGCAAAATCTTAATTCGTTTCTTCTTTTTTTAATCTAACCTAGGTGGCTTGATTCTCCCTCCTGCTTTGTCATGTATGATTTCAACAAATAGTTTTCTATTAAAAATGATATGAAGATCCCATTATCTTGCTTTGGAAGATCATCGGATTGGAAGCCGAGTTGGATTTGTATGCGATGCAGGATGGAATTAGTAGTTCTACATTTATTGGGTGATCGAGGCATTCTTTTGGCTTATATGCGCCCCTCGATCGAGTATGAGTGAAGATCTAGGGCACCAATCGATGGGTTGCCACGGAGCAGGGGAAATAAGTTGGTGGTTTTCTTTCGTCATGTTATAAGCATGAGGTCTTGATTTAGGCATACACCCAAACAAAATTGTGTTCTGATCAAGTCAGTAACAATACTAGAATTGTCATCATGACCGATTCACATAAGTTGTTGGACTATGGCGAACTCATTGGTATACTCGCTCATGAATGAACGTAAATGAAGAACAATCATAAGAAACTCAGTCATTGGTTCAAGATGACAAGCTGTCACTTCACGAAAAGCGGTCGTTATCGGTGGACAAAATACGCCGCAAACATGAATTTTCGCTGGTATAATTCAGTTTCTGGCATATTTCTGTCGAAAAGTTATTCGATGGTATTGCGTAGCAAATTTTGTTCATGCTTTGCAAATTTTGTTCTGTCGAAAAAAAAATCGCCGGTACCGGCGGATAAACACAACCAAGATGTCGTTTACGTGGACAGAATTCCTGTGTTTTATTTGTCGGAATCTCCAACAAAAAAATTCTGTCATAATTGTGAGTGGATCATCCACCGGATAGTTTCGCCCATCAATTGCCGACGGAATTTTTGAGCCGCAAAATTTTCAAAGATCAATTACATTAGTGTTTGAGTATCAAACTAGCAATTTGTTATAAAAATTATTGTTTTTTTTAGAGTTGATTCATATGTCCATACAAGGAAAGCTGCTCGCGATTTAGGAAATCATGCATGAACCGGATCGGCTAGGGAAAAGGGAAAAATATGAGATGTAGGGGGGTTACAAATGTAGGTGTAGGGATATTTTGATAATTTTCCCTCCACCTCATATTCTGCCTTTTTGTCAATAAATTTTGCATTTAACAATAATTAATGGTATGCAGTTAGCCAACAAAAGTATATCTAATACATTCAATTAATTTAGTTCAACTTGTAATGATTTATTTTTGAAATAATTCAAATTTTACATCATAATTTTATTTATCTAAATTCTACATGCATACCAGAATATGATTCATCCAAATATTATCTTCTTTCAGCTTTCCAGCCTAATATTATTTCTTGCTCTTTAACTGCGCCAAAAAATGGCATGGAAGAGGGTGCAAGGAACTGTAAGCATGAAACCAACCCAAACCGACTTGACGTTCATAACTGCCTTGCATTAATTATTAACTATTTTATTACAGCATTTACATACCAGTTAGAGTATTCATTCAACTCCAATCATGTAATGCTTGATATGCCTTGTCCACTATGAAGATGAGGAAGGGTAGGATAAGGCATATTAAGGCTTTTACGGGATTGTGGTAATTTATTTCATGCCATGTGTGTGGATCCATGGTTGGGGTAACCTCCTCAACTTGGCCTAAACTCACCTACGCCAAGTCAACATTAGGATTTGTGGGCGGCCACCGCCGGCTGCTGCTCGAGATGCCTTCTCTATGTTTCTCACCTCTGCCTTTATTCAAGATCTTCTCTCATCCTATTCTTTTCTACACAAAGTCGTCCCTCAAGTGGGTGATTTATGCTGACTCAGACTTGCTTAGTCATATGTCAGTTTCGAACTAATAGGTGACTTATTTAAAAAAAATATTACTATAATAAGTTGTCTGTTAAACGGATGATTTGCTATATTAAATTTTGAAAAAAATAAATAAATAAATGAAGTAGGCCTGCTGTAGTGGTAGAAAGAAAGGTTAAACATGTGGTTTCATTACTTTTGGGTAGGTTTTTCGTCAATATTCTAGCCGGCTTAGCATATCCCTCACTGAATTTGATCCGAAAGTGCTTTTATGATCGTAATTTTTTTCCTTAGATGTTCCGACAGGTTCGGTCTTGATGCTATCATCTATCGTGTTGGCGTGTTTTATGGAGACCCGGAGTAGATGGCATTCACGAATTGCTTGCGGGGTGCAAATAATTTGGATCTGAAAGCTCCTTTCAGCTTTCCAGCCTAGTATTATTTCTTGATCTTTAACTGCTCCAAAAATGGCATGGAAGACGGTGCAAGGAACTGCAAGCATGAAACCAACCTAAACGCTTGATGTTGATGTATAATCTACTTTGAAGACCTAGTTGTTTTTTTTTTAAACTAGTTTTATTACCCATAAAAAAAATTTATTTCTTGGCTTTTAAGTGTAGAAGAGATTAAATTAAATTTTTTACAAGAAAATTAAAAACTAGAGGTACAAATTATAATCATTCCGTCACAATTTTTATTGTATGTAATATATTCATAAAAAAATAGTTACATAATTTATTGATCAATTTTTTGTCAAAATGGATCTTAAAAGTATTTTATTTATTTTGAGATGTGTAATATACATTTTAATTGAAATTTTTTATATGTTGAACTCATTTTAAAGCAAATTTAAGAGTGAAGGATCAGTTTGCATAAGAAAATTAGCATTATTTACATAAAAAATAAGATCTAATAATTTTATAATTTATCATCGAAAAATCACCGGAAAATTGTTTGTTAGAAAATTGCGTAGGTAATTGATGTTTTTTCTTGTAGAGTTTAGGCTAGGCCCTCATTTAATAATTTCTGACTCTGCCATTGTAATATAAATATTTTAATAATAAAATTAGTTTTTAAAAATAACAACTATGTCTTCAAGGTAGATTATACGTCAACGTCATGCAGTTTTAGGTAGGTTTGGCCTGTTCTACCTACTTCCATGGTTTTTTTGGCACTCTGACTTCACCGCCGCTTCAGAAAGCAGCTCTCGCCTCTCGCGGCACAAAGGCTATCCTAGTCGTCGCCCTTGCCTCGTCCAGCTGTTGCGTCCGCCGTCCAGCCCTCGTCCAGCTGTTGCGTCCGCCGTCCAGCCCTCGTCCAGCTGTTGCGTCCGCCGTCCAGCCCTCGTCCAGCTGTTGCGTCCGCCGTCCAGCCCTCGTCCAGCTGTTGCGTCCGCCGTCCAGCCCTCGTCAAAAGAGAGAGATTTGAGGAAGTCAAATTAAAGGATCGGCTTTCAAATATCCAAAGAGGAAAATATAACACGCCGCCGTTAGTGGGGAGTTTTTCTTTTCATTTGGTATCCGGAAGCGACGACAAGAAGATGTGTATGTATTATATGAGAGATATCTGCCAAATTGTAAAGTCTACAGGCGTTGATATGTCTCGCAGTATGATTGGCAATTCTGTGGGGTTGTGTCGGTGCAGAGGTTGCTTCTATTCGGAGGTGTGGTGCCCGGCAATTTACTTACTGCAATTTCTGTGATGTAATAATAAGGGCACTTGCCTACGGACATTCAATTTGATTATACTAAATTTGATTGATTTATATTCTATAATGAGTTGCCACATTAGAACTTCCTGCTTTTCTAGTCATTTATTTGACATGTCGTATTTGGATTGACCTGGAATTCGATTTAGGCTCTTTAGCGTTGTCCAAAAATTCTATTTACTTCAATTAAATAAAAAATTTATAGATATAGAGAAACCTAACGGTCCAATAAGCAAGTAAGCTAGACTCGCGACGGGTTTTTTCAGGCATACACATATTAAAAACTTCTCTTCTTGTTAGGCCAATTCCCCGCCTGCGGGTCCTGGCAGAGTCCCGCCTGGCGCTATGAGGTGCCGAATCTGTCAAGGGATGTTTATGCCAATCTCTAGATAAAACCTATTTTCTTAAGCCAAAAAAGATTTTTAATCTGCTACATACAAATTTGCATTTAATCGAGTCAATAGCAATGCATCGCATAGTGAAAATTTAAAAGAGTCTAATATTTAATTGCATTTATTTAGACATTGAAAACCCAACATAAGTCTAAGGGGTGAATTAGGATCCGCTCTAGATGTCGCCCCAACTCTTCAAACTTTTCTAATAAACGTCCCTACCACTCTACAAAAAGACCGGACTCATATTTTAAATCGTTTAGGTGGTTTAGCTGGCTCCCCAATCCAGGCCGGGGTAAGACCAGATCCGCATTGCACTAGCTAGGTTCGGGGCACTAACTTTTAGTTCCCAATTTAGACTTAGGTTCTGAGGCTGGCTCGGGCCATAAGACCTCAACTTCTGGGATTTGAATCCCACTTTCTAATAAAATTGACCACATAACTA